>NC_057727.1:24582587-24679405 GCF_004010195.1 Chiloscyllium plagiosum
GATGCGGTCTCCTCTACATTGGGGAGACACGGTGCCTCCTAGCAGAGCGCTTTAGGGAACATCTCCGGGACACCCGCACCAATCAACCACACCACCCTGTGGCCCAACATTTCAACTCCCCCTCCCACTCTGCCGAGGATATGGAGGTCCTGGGCCTCCTTCGCCGCCTCTCCCTCACCACCTGACGCCTGGAGGAAGAATGCCTCATCTTCTGCCTCGGAACACTTCAACCCCAGGGCATCAATGCGGACTTCAACAGTTTCCTCATTTCCCCTTTCCCCCACCTCGCCCTAGTTCCAAACTTCCAGCTCAGCACTGACCCCATAACTTGTCCTATCTGCCTATCTTCTTTTCCACCTATCCACTCCACCCTCTTCCCTGACCTATCACCTTCATCCCCTCCCCCACTCACCTATTGTACTCTATGCTACTTTCTCCCCACCCCCACCCTCCTCTAGCTTATCTCTCTACGCTTCAGGCTCTCTGCCTTTATTCCTGATGAATGGCTTTTGCCCGAAACATTGATTTTACTGCTCCTCAGATGCTGCCTGAACTACTGTGTTCTTCCAGCACCACTAATCCAGATTCTAACTACATAGACTGGCTAGGAGAAAGTGAGGACTGCAGTTGCTGGAAATCAGAGCTGAAAAGTGTGTTGCTGGAAAAGCGCAGCAGGTCAGGCAGCATCCAAGGAGCAGGAGAATAGACGTTTCGGGCATAAGCCCTTCTTCATAGACTGCTTCCCACCTGCCTTATGGCCCAGGTTTTAATCAAGTTGAGCCTATGGGTGTGGAACTAATAACCAACATCATTAAAATAAAAAGCATCTGACAGAATCTTAAATGATGGGTTATCCTTGATTTTCTGATTGACTTATTTCCTATGGGACAGGTCAGTAAAAATTCTACCCATTCAGTGACTTTGATCTTTATGTCACGTCCAATAATTCAACTGCATACTCATTTAACTTATTGGTATGCATGGAGAAATCAAGGCTTGAACGGAAAATAAATTGTTAACTCACCATGTTGAGGATTACTGCAGGACTCCAAAGTGCTGAGCAAGATTTTTCCTAGTGATCTCCTTGACACATTCTAGATAAAATAAATAACATCTTATTGATTACATTGTGAAATACAAATGCATGTACACTAACGTTTTGGCTTTCAAACATCTTTAAAATTGCTCTTAATACCCTTCCACTGCATTTACTTCTATATAGGCATTTCAGTCTAGGCCTCTTAAGTTTAGACGATATTAAAAACTATCAATCACGGCTAATGTGCAATTGGAAATGAGCTTCTCCTTGTTACAGGAGACTATTGCAGTAAATTACTGAAAATTGTCAGCATCATTCTCTTACAAGGTCACGTAGCTGCTGCAGGAGCTGTAATACATCCATCAGCTTTTCTTCAATTAGTGACAGTCGCACTCTCTCTGTCTCTAACATTTGTAGCTCCATCTGAAGCAGATCTGTCTCATCCACTTTCCGCTGTAATTCACACAGTAAGGACCCTTTCAGCTGAAAAGTGCAAATGAGGGAAAAAAAAATCTGATTTTTAAATTAAAACAAAAATGACACAGTAGATCAGAGGATTCACTGCTTTATAACAAGGATGTTTGACGGTTTTAGGGGACAACATCTACATGAGTGAATCAGAAATTCCATTCTATGCTTTGGGGATTTAATGTTATAATTCACTTACTATTGAATGGAACTGTACATGAGTACGATACACATTTATATGGATATTTAATTTTTATTCCTTTTCATGTCTTAAGTTAAGAATGTGCAATAAAGTGTGCAAAATGCACCAATTAGAGCTATTTAGGAATTCCCACAATAGGGTTTAACTGCACTTGGGGACTGGCCAAGTAGCAATGGGGAATGGTGCTAGGGTTTGGCAACCATGAGGTAGAATTCCAGGGCTTGGCAAAATAGGGGTGGAAGAACTAGGGCTGCGGGGGTTCATCCTGAAAATATTGGTAATCAAAAACATGGATATCCCTCCACAATATGAAAATGGTGCACATGACACAATTTACATCATTGCACCATATGTTTCTAAATATTTACCAAGTCTTTTTCATGACTTTGCCATTCACGTACTTTTAGTGGACATTAAATAAAAGTACCGCACTGTTCAGATTTTTCTTTTACCTGATCCATGCTTGTCTCCATTTGCTGGGTTTTATATTCCTTTAATTCCAGTTGCTCCTTTAATTTTGCCACCTTCTCAACCAGTTCTAGAATTGCGCTATTGCTTTCATCACTCCTTATGTTCCCAAATTCTGACAGTAGCTTTTTAATAGTCTTATCATCACAACTGTGAAAATACAACACATGAATCAAACTATGATAAGACAAAAAGTGTTGTGCATGCACACACATTGAAAACTGTTAATTACAAAGTGAAAGGTTGTGTGTATAATAATACAAAATAACACTGTAACTGCTGTTCATATTAGTACAATAGCAACTGCAAGGTAGAACAGTTTAAATGCAGGAATCCAAAAGTTGCCCTTTGAAATGCAACACTCCCACTTACCCTGACAGAAACATGTGGCACTAACAATTGAAATGCATTGAACAGTGTGATGCTGTTGTAGTTGTGTAATACAGTCATAGATTAAGAGTCGTACAGTACAGAAACAGATCCCTGAGTTCAATGATGACCATAATCCCAAACTAAACTGGTCCCACCTGCCTATGCTTGGCCTGTAACCTTCCAAACATTTCTTACTCGTGTATTTATCTAAATGTCTTTTAAATGTTGTAACAATACCCACATCCACCACTTCCTCGAAGTTCATTCCATACATGAACCACTCTGTCTGTTTGTTTGTTTTTTAAAAAAAAACTCCTTCCTGTCTTTTTAAAAATCTTTCTCCCCTCATTTTAAAAATGTCTTCTACTTTTGAAATCCCCCACCCTAGGGAAAGGACACCTGCCGTTCACCTTGTCCTTTATCGCTCATCATATTATAAACCTCTATACCCTCAACCTCCTATGCTCCAACCTATCCACCCTTTCATTATAACTCCCCCTCCATTCCCAGCAACATCCTGGTAAATCTCTCTTCCGAATCCTCTCCAGCTTAATAGTACCCTGTTCTATAACAGGGTGACCAGAACTGGACACAGTACTCCTGAAAAGATCTCAAGTCCTGTATAGCCTCAACATAACATCCGATACTGAGCAATGAAGGCTAGCTTGCTAAATGTTTTCTTAACCCCTCTACCTATATGTGATGCAAACTTCAAAACAATTATGGACCTGAACCCCTAGGTCTCTGCTCTACACTACTACACAAAGCCCTACTTTTAATTGTATAAGTTCTGCCCTTGTTTGTTTTTGCAAAATGCAATAGCTCACACTTATCCAAATTAAACTGCATCTGCCTCTCTTCAGCCCATTGACCCAACTGATCAAGATCTCTTTGTAATCTTAGATAACCTTCTTCACTGTCTACTATACTACCAATTTTGGTGTCATCCGTCATAGTGATTTAGTAATACACACTAAGTGATCTCATAGTAAATGATTCTCCAGGGAAGAGTGATCATAGCACGCTAGAATTTCACATTAATGTTCTGGCGTTAAAGAAAGGAAATTAAATAGGCATGAAGACAGATCTGGCTCCAGTTTTGTCTGGTTGGGAAGACTAAAAGGTAGGACAGTTGAGCAGTGGCAGATGTTTAAGGAGACACTCAATTGCTTCTATAATATATTTGCAACTATAATATATTCCAGAAAAGAAGAAAGATTGTAAGAGTGGAAAAAATCAACCATGGCCAGGCAATGAAGTTAAGGCATATCATATTGCAAAGGTGAGTGGTAGGCTGGACGACTGGGAAACTGGAAGAATGATCAACAAAAGTTTACTAAAAGAGTAATAAAAAAAAAAGGTAAATTATGAAAGAAAACTACATGCAAAATAAAAAAAAACCACAGATAGCAAACACTTCTATAAGTTTAAAAAAAAAATGGAAGAGAGTGGCTAAAGTTAATTTTGGTCCCTTGAAAGGTGAGACTAATAATAAGGAACTCAGAAAAAGCAAAGTCACTAAATCCAACATTTTCCTTCAGGTTCATGGTGTAGGACATTAGTATCATCCCAATAGTAGCAGGCTCTCCAGAGGAAAGGAGAAACTTGGAACGATGGTCATCATTAGAGAAAATGTACCGAGCAAACTACTGGGATTGAAGGCAAACAAGTCTCCAAGACTTGATGGCTTATATCCTACGGTCTTAAAGGAAGAGGTAGCAGAGATTGCTGATCCATTGGTTGTAATATCCCAAAATTCCCTTTTATGTTGGAAATGTGCTGGTGGATTGGAAAAATGCTAACATGATGCCCTTATTCAAAATAGGAAGGGAGGCAGAAAGGAGGAAACTATAGACTATAGAAACTATAGTTTCATATGTTATTGGGAAATTGCTAGAATCCATTATTAAGTAATAACTGGACATTTGGAAAGTCAAAACACAATCCATCAGTCAGCATGGTTTTATGAAGGGTAAATGATGTTTGACAAATTTGCTTGATCTTTGAAGATGTGACAAGCAAAATGGATAATGGGGATCCTGCACATGTCGTAACTTGAACTAGGATGGACTTCCAGAGGGCATTTGAGAAGGTCCCCACACAAAAGATAAGATCACATGGAGTTAGGGTTCATTTATTAGCTTGGATAGAAGATTGGTTAACCAACAAAGCAGAAAATTGGAATAAAATTGGTATTTTTGATTGGCAAAACGTAACTAGTGCAATGCCATAGATTCAGTACTCAGGTCCCAACTATTTACAGTCTATATTAATGACATGCAGGGATAGAATGCACTATAGCCAAATTTACAGATGACACGAAAATAGGTGGAAAATTAAGTTGCAATGAATAAATTAAAAAATTAATAAATTGGTATGGACATATTGGTGAATGCTCCAAACTCTGGCAGATGAAGTTTAACATGGATAAATGTGAAATCATCCATTTTGTCCTATTATCTAAATGGAGAGAAACTTCAGAATGCTTTTGCATAGAGGGATGGGGGTGTCCTCATGATGAATCACAGAAAACTAATATGGAAGGATAGCAGGTAATAAGTAAGGCAACTTGAATTTTGGCATTTATTGCTAAAGGAATAGAGTATAAAAGTAGGGAGTGTTGCTGCAACTCTCAAGGCATCCATAAGACTGCACCTGGAGTACTGCACATAGTTTTGGTCCCCTTACTTGGGGATTGATGTAGTTACATTGGAGGCAGTTTAGAGGAGGTCCCTTAGATTTATTCAAGAGATGAAGGGTTTGACTTATGGATAGATATTGAATTGTTTAAGCCTATGCTTGCTGGAGTTTAGAAGAATAAGAGGAGATCTAATTGAGATATCTGAGATGCTAAATGGGATTGGTAACCTAGAAGTAGAGAATGTTCCCTCATATGGGACAATCCAGAATGAGTGGTCACAGTTTCAGGGTAAGGGGTAACAGATTTAAAACAAAGATGTGGGGAAATTACTTCTCTCAAATGATCATGAATCTACAGAGGTCACTACCCCAGAATGTGGTGGATCATGGGACATTGAGTAAACATTGAGGATATAGACAGATTTTTAATTAGTTACATCCTGAAGGGTTATGGGCAGAAGAGTGGAGTTGAGTCGAAATGAGATCAGCCATGATTGTATTAGATGGGGGAATTGGGCTTGAGCTAAATTGCTTATTCTTGTTCCTGGTGCTCATGTTCTAAAGCTGTCATTAAATTGCAAATCTTGTCCATTTCAGTCTAAGTACCTCTTTTTTTTAATAGAAGTTGGATCAATATGTATCATTTGCAAGCTTTATTCTTTCAAGATATTTTGTAGGTAGTATCAACAAATTATCCAGATGTTGCTAAAACCTGGTCTTTCATAAAAGTTATGGTTTTACACTACTTCCAGACTGATAAATAGTGATATCAAAAGCACAGTCAAAATTTGTACAACAAACATTTTTTATTAGCAATTTTGAAATGATTCTACTGTTTTCAATCACATTAATGTATATCTTCAGATTAAATGTTTTAATTAATGATCAGCTGACAAATTGTGAAAAATATCCTGTTATATTCTCTTTGTGTATTGGGATCAATTAGTATTGATTTTTAAATTACTCACAGCTTCGTTCATTACTTTGTCTATATTAAATCACACAATGAAACGGTTCTTATCTTAAATAGGTGTTTCAGAAATCCAACCTATATTGTGTAGATATATGCATCTTACCTACAGCATTTGACAATTAGCAAAATTTAGGGTTGCATAATTTTGTGTTTGGAGGTAACAAAAGAAAGGTAATTACACAGATACTGAGAAGGAATTCCAGTTAAATTTCAATAATAAGTCAGCAATCTGATACCTAATGCAACTAAATAACTCAGCGTTCAATTGCCTGAAAGAGCTACTTACCCGTTCCCACAGCAACAAAGCCTGGTCAGAAGTTTCTTCAATTCTTTCACCTGACTCTTCTGATCTTCAGTCCACTTCTCATCCTCTTCATCTGAGGCAGCCTGTCCTTCTACTGAACGAAATAGTTGTTCTTCAACTAGTAGATAAACAGGGAAGCAAAACACTTGATTTAATCTTTTTGAATTGCAATGACATTTCAAGCCAAATAGATTGTACTAAGTTTTCTGGTCATTTTCCTGCACTCTTCTTTCATGTTTTATTCCAGCCAAGAATACAAACTATTGGTGAATAGTTTTCCAGAACAGAAGTTTCCAAAACATGCTATGAAATTTTATTAGATCTTATGCATTGTTAATTTTTGAGCTAAAAACCTTCGTTCACTACGGGTACAACATAAACACAAACTAATCAGCCTTTTCATGTGCTAAATGTGCAAATTAAAAGTAGAACAACGTAACAATTGTTCATTATCTCACCGTAACAAATATCTAAACTCTGTTAAGATACAGAAGTGAATTAATGTTCCTGATTAGCTATGATATTTGGCAACAAAAAAGCAAATGTTTGAACTCTCTCATTAGTCAACACAATTGTACACACGGTTGCTGCAACACAGTTTATATGACAAAACAACCTATGCATTGAACGGTTTGAAATTGTATCTAATTCTTGTATTTTTCACTAGCTATACGCGAAACATAATTTATACATTTCTTTGGAATTTAATTATTCAAAAATGAGACATTATGAAATCAATTTCAACACCTATCTTAAATTTAGGCCAGATGTCTTGCACTTCCTACAGCATAACACTCTTGAGTTATTATATAAACCAGGCCATAGCATGCCACAGCGAGAAACCACAATGATCACTTCAGGAGACAGACACAGGTTGTAACAAGTCGTTGTCCACCACTTCCCGGGAGCTAAGAAACTATGCTATGTTCTTCGCAGCCTGCAACGCATTATCGAAGAGGATGAACATCTCGCCAAGACCTTGCCTACGTCTCCATTTCTTGCCTTTAAACAACTGCCAAACCTTAAACAGATCATTGTTCGCAGCAAACTGCCCAGCCTTCAGGACAACATCGACCTCAACACCTTCAATCCTGTCATGGTAACCACTGCAAGATGTGTCAGAGTGTCAACACTGATACCACCATTACCCTTGGGGACACAACCCATCCTGTACACTGCAAGTACTCATGTGACTCAGTCAATGTTGTCTATCTCATGCCCCAGGCAAGAATGTCCTGAGGCAAGTCACATTGGCAAGACCAAGCAGACGCTACAACAACCAATCAACAGACAGGGGTGTTCCCTCCCAGTCAGGGAGCACTTCAGTGGTCAGGGACATTTGGTCTCGGATCTTCGGGTGACTATCCTCCAAGGTGGACTTCAGGATAGGCAACAGCGCAAAGTGGCCAAGCAGAGGCTGATAATCAAGTTCAGTACCCATTAGGATGGCCTCAACTGTGATCTTGGGTTCATGTCACACTATAGGTGACCCCACTACACCCCACACTGTCTCTCTCTCTCAGACACACACGCAAGCACACATATACACTCTTTGGCAACAGCGCAAAGTGGCCAAGCAGAGGCTGATAATCAAGTTCAGTACCCATTAGGATTGCCTCAACTGTGATCTTGGGTTCATGTCACACTATAGGTGACCCCACTACACCACACACTGTCTCTCTCACAGACACACACGCAAGCACACATATACACTCTTTCACACAGTCACACAGTCTCCCTCTCCCACATACATGACACACACTCACCCTCTCAAAGGGTTATGCTCCATCACACCCACACACACACTTTACCAAGCTTTCACACATGCAAACATACTCTCTCATATGCACTCATACAAATGCTCACACTCACTCACACACACTGTCTGTCTGTCTGTCTATCTCTCTCATCTGCACGCGTATTTTGCTTGAAAGATGCACAATCTATAGGCAGTCAATCCACGTTATTTTGTAAATTCCACTTTGGGAATAGAACTAGTCTGACTCAAGATTGGGATACAGGCAAACTCTGACCTCCCACCTTTTAATGCATTATCTGAGCTGAGATGTCATCTTTTATTATAAAACATTAAGTTATCTCGAAGGTGACTGAAAAGAAGGTCTGGGATTTTCATATTAATGAACTGAAACTTGCAACCCATTTTAAATAACGGAAGACTTAACAATCTAGGTTTGTTCAATATATAATTTCAGTCTCATGACACTATAATCTTTTGCTAGAAATTTTGTGTCTTATGATCTTATACTCCACAATCACCTGAAGGAGCAGTGCTCTAAAAGCTAGTGCTTCCAAATAAACCTGTTGGACTATAACCTGGTGCTGTGATTTTTCAACTGTATAAAACAGGATTGTCAATCACTAATACAGGTCCAGATGCATGCCTGCTTGTATTTAGGCTATTGGCTTGATTACTATAAACAAAAACACAGATTGAATTGTCCTAAACCTTAAAATCAGTCTTGATAGTAGTCACATGAGAAATATTCTGGCCTCTATTGCTTAATTTTCTCTGAATGGAATTGTGGCTTTTCATTTGGAACCAGGCAACAGTCAGTTTCCAGTGTTAATATTCCAGTCAACAGTAACAATCTATTTGAATGTCTAATGAATCTTTAGCACACCATAGTATAAATAAAATTTAGCCGGTCTTTTTCTTGAACATTTGTTTTTCAACTCTCCACTTCAAACAATCCTGAAGCCTTTATCCCTTTCAACTTTCCCAAGAATGAATGTTGACACTCATTCCTTTGCTATGACGTTCATTATTTTCCACTTGGTATCTTAACAATGCAAACATAATAATTAGGTTAGAATGGTGTGGAGAGCACTGGCGATTTTTGTATTCGTATGTATGACTACATTAGATGCATTCTTTCCTGCAAAGGTAGTACACTCTGGTGTAATTTGAAGCATTTCTTCCTTAAAAATATCTTATGCATTGAACAATGATTCCTTGCACAGAAGTTTGCTTTCTGCTCACTGTTTTAATATTGCTTCATTTCAAGACTGAGATCACAGAGATTAAAACTTTAACAACCATTCTTCTGTAAGCACAAGATAAATTTATATCAAAGTTCAAATAAAACTTTAATTTGCCTGAAAGTTTCATTCTTATCTCTTCCACCCTTCACATGCTGCAGTCTCTCCAGTGCTTATCAAACCAGTACGGATAAACCCCAAAATTAGGCTCACTGTATTTTTAGGGTGGAGTCTTAACTATATGACCATCAGATTCTGAATATTTTGCATTTGCAAAATATTGACAGAGTCTGAATACACAAAGACTTCACAAGGTGGCAGTCAAGTTGTTATGTGCCAGATATAGTATCATGTTAAAGAAATGTTAACTATGAAAACAGCTGCACTTGCCAAATAATCTGTTAAATTTGATAGAATGATGCTCACCATGGTAACTGAATTTGCAGATTCTGAATGTTAGATTTGTGCACATAAATGTAGTGAAAAATGGGCAGACAACACAAATATGATCATTCTTTTGACTGTTTCACGGAGCTAAACACTTATTTAGCTCCCAACATATTGGTCTGATGACTTTTTCTTTGCACTGAAGTGAGCACAGCAGATCTTTTCAGGGGAGACGACTATCAATCAAATTGTGGCAAATAGCCAGGCAGTATCATTACGTCATTGTTATTCAGGGTGTCTGGTTAAATTACAAATGCAAGCTAGCATCTTGATTTGAGAACACCCACAATAGAACAAACAAAGAGAAGCCATCTCCCTGGAATCAGGCGCTTGAAACATCACTTAAACACAAAAAAACCTGGATAATATGCATTCTCCAAGTATTGAATAATGTTTGAAATTTGGCCAACAGTTTGAGGCAACCTGTCTGAACTTGCTTTATAATCTGCTTTGGGTAATGTAAAGCTTGACAATAAGATTTACTCTCCCAGGCTTGGGTCTAATTCTGGCTCAGCCTCAGTGTATGAACATTTTCTCTTCCTGAATATGTGAATGAGGAACATCTTTTTAAATGGCCACAGATAAGAAGTAAAAGCACTGAAACATTAAAACTAAACAATGATAAATCATAATTGAACATGGAAAACAGATTGGAAGAAATAGAAATGTGCGACAGCACAATGAATGTTAGAGTTTCCGAAACAAATATCACATTTTCTAATTGTTCTTACCATTGTAAGTTGATGTTTCTGTATCGCCTGTTGGGGATCGTCGTTCCTGGTGCACAGGTACACAACCCTTCCACTCATAGACTGCAAGAGGGTGCCTCCGTTCTGAAGCATTTGCCTGCAGAAATTGAAGCTTCCGCACCTCTGATCTGCAAGAAAAAGAAAAAATAGAAAGGAAAAATAAGCAAAATTCTTTAAGTTTATTCTGGTTATTTTGTGAGGTCTTTGGGACATCTCTACCCTTCATTGGGCTTTAAAAACTTACATTTATGGAAACATCAAACTCTAGTAACTATGCTAAAGAAGAATTGGCAAATAGCATTGAACTTCCTTAATTCACAACGTTGTCGTTTTTTACTATCATGAAATACTGCCTTATAAATGACTCATCTGGTTTTTCGATATTTTGGTAGACTTTTGTTAAAATGACATTGTTATTGCTGGGTATAACAATTCGACCCTAAAGTTAAAATCAAAAGCAAACTGTCTGTTGATAATCAGCACTGATTGATTGATAAGATGTTATTTGTTGAAACTCTCGTTTCATTCAATGTAAAGTCAACCAATTTCACACCATGGCATACAAAAAACTGTTACCAAGAACACATCACATAAACAGGAAAAGATTAACTGCTATTGAACCAACTTATTGCTATTGATATCCAAGAAGTGCACACTATTGTAATGATCTAAACTGATGATAACACCGGACAAAATCACTCCCCTCAGTGAAACCTGTCATGAAACCATAAATTTTATTTTGCAATTTGGTTACTGTGGTGATCAGTCACTGAGCATCTTTACACAAGACTGTCAAAGTACTTTTGACAAAAGTACATATGGCTATTTCTGTGTAATAACCTTTTGTATAGAGACAACATTTTGGAACGATCTTAACATAAATAGCAAAAAAAGTCAACCATTTTCCCCAGCATTATCCTTTAAAGATGCTCAACATCCATGAAGTACCTCTCCTATCTTCACTTGAAAATTTCTTACTCCTCAGACAAGGTCATGAGTGTTTCCTTTCAGCACATGGAGCAGAAGCGATTCTCTCCATGAAACACAGACGCATGTTAACTCATGGACTTTTTCCAATTAATTCTAATAAACAAAGGGCTTCTAAAAAAAAGTTTTTTTTGTTTCAGCTCTGATGAGCTGAAGACTGCCAAAACTTGCTGTCCTTCTGCTGATAAGGATATTTTCTTCAGAACTCTACCTGCTTGTGGCCCTTGGCTTGTGTTGCCTGGAGCTCAGTGGTTTGCTAGACCATTTCAGAGCGCAATTAAGAGTCAACTACTTCCCTAAAGGACATGAGTTAACCAGATTTTACAACAATTCATAGTTGTCATGATCAAAAATACTGAAACTAGCTTGCATTTCCAAAGTTATAAATACCGCATATACTTGTATATCAGTTGAAGACGGTTTTTTGAGCTGAAATTAGGGGGTCGACTAATAGGCGAGGTACTGTTGTTGACAGGATGAAATTCATGCTTGGTATGAGTCAAAAATGAACAAACAAAAGCCAGATCTCTCTACAAAATAACAAACACCAAAAAGAAATAGTTATGGGCATTATTGAATATTTATCTATAAAATAACTGTCTCCATTCTGCCTGCTATAGTTGAATGGTACAGTAGTTCCTTTCGTACCTTTCAGGGAATATGTTCCAAAACCTACTGCGGAAGCCAGAAAACACAGAAGGGTGCAAACCCTTTCATTTGAATGGGAAATCTACCATCCTGGCAGCCTCCTGGTCCCTGGTTCTGGAATGTTCCGGAAGAATCTCAATTATCCAGCATTCAATTATCTGGATATTGGATTATCCATTGCAAGGTCCCAACGCTTGGCTAAGCTATGGGATTTGATTATCCGGAATTTGATTAACTGAACGAAATACTCCCTGCCCACATTCTTCGGATAATCGAGGTTCCTCTGTAATGTTTGGATTGTGGTAAACCGCAGAAACTGACTCCATGTATATGACAATCGCCCTACTGTTGTACCTTTTACAGTAATTCTGAAAACCTGGAGAGGAGCGAAATTGCTGGCGGACCGGTGGACCTGGAATGGTTTGGTTCAGCCAGCAGACTGGAAAGCCGAAGCAGAGCACAAGAGGCAGGCACACTGACTCAAATGTTGATCTGTGACTGTAAAGAACTAGGGTCGACTTTATACACAAGATTGACCTATACATGAGTATATATGGGTATGAATTAAAATATCACCAGTTATTGTGGTGGGATTTAAATCTATGTCGCCACAGTATTAGTCTGATCCTATAGATTACTAGCCCAATAATGCTATCACTATATCATCATCTTCCACTACACTTTCTATGTTGATTAAACCCAACATTAACCCCCTAATTTTTTTTGTTTTCTGTTTTACCTTTATAATTCATCATTTTGAAAAAATTATGTCTCGCCTTTAATCTTTTTGGTGGATTTTGTACCAATACTTTTTTAATTACATTACACAAAGTACTTTGCATTTCAAGTCAATCAAGCTTTCGATCCAACGTCCTAATGAATAGAAAGCAGCAAAGAAATCCTCCCTACATTGAGAATTGCTCTAGGGAATAGTCAGAAGAGATAATCCTTTAATAATAAAGACTAAGTTTGTGGAATGTATGACATAGAAATAAAATGAAAATGAGAAAAATTACCATGCAATGCTTTCACTCCTCATCCATTATTGTAGCTGTCAGTGTATTAACTATTGTTAGTGGGAGGAGGGGAGGGAAATTCATCAGTAAAGTTGAACAACTGAGGCCAAAAGAGTGTAGCATTAATAAGCCAATGTTAGAAATAATCCTGTGGAAAATTTGGAAGACTTTGATTTGGAACTAATTGAAGGATAAAGATGTTGGAAGCTCACACTTTTAACTAAAGCAGTACAGAAAAATGGTGAATTTAGAACATTCCAGCTCCTCAACTTGAACCTTAAAGGTCAGTCCAACTGTTTGAATTTCGAAAGGGAAATATCAATGCTGTGTTTTTCTAAAAAGGACAGTTAAAGAAAAGAAAATTGATAGCAAAATGCTAAGAAAAAGATGGTGCAACAGAGAAATGTGATAAATACTGAGGAAAAGAACATTGCCAATGAACATTTAAAAGTAAAATGAGAAGGTGTAACAAAATCACGAGAACCCAACAGTACTGTATAGAAGGTGTGCATCTCACATTGAACCTTCCCTCCACATGCCTTTTGCATTTTTGTAAAAGTGGTGATAATTATGCTCCAGTATCAAACCTATCATCTGTACTTTACAAATTGAGACTTTAGATGAACATCAAAACTACCAAGTCAGAATTTATTCTAAAATTAATTGAATGCCACCACAGGCATACCATAAATATTTAGGATATTGGAACATACTCAACTGATTGAACTTCTTTAGTCCTTAGCAATTTTAAGCTATCCATTCTTTCATTATGCATTTTCACTTACTTGTAGATATTTAAGAAGAAGAAATGGCCAAAGACTCTGAATGTTTAAAAGAAAGTGGGAAGGAAAACTAAATATCAGGTTCGTGAAATTTACACGTGGATCCAAAATCTATCAATGTTTCTAAATATTGGTTAATTCTGTCACATAGTTTAGAAATAACGACCACTTAAAATTACACAGGCATTCCTCCTTTTGATACAAATCCCATTGTTAAGCACCTGGCAGAACACAACTAGTGTTAACTGACATTTCTACTGTTTTCTTGAATGAGCTACAGAACAAATTTAAACATGTCAAAAAGTGGCAGATAAACTCTTCCATAAAAACACTCCTCAAATAATCCAGTTCAACTGTTAACAAAGCCAGTGGCAGCAGTAAGGATAAACTCCATGTGGCAATATCAGGACCTCATTTTGATGACATTCAGAACTCCTGGAGATCCTGATAATATGTCTGAACTTAAGCAGTGTGAAGTGAAGTCACCATAGTGAGAGACAAACATCTCTCATTCCTTTGTGCTATAAAAGTAAGCTGCTTTAGACTTTGAAAAATATGTCAGAGTGTGAAAGAGTGTAAAGTGATGGCTTCTGAAATATTACCCATGACTAATTGTATTTTAATTAATGCTCTTCAGACTGTATCAGGGCTTGAAGCAGCAAAGTAACAGCCAAATACTAAGTTAACCAATATTCTTCACTGTAGTTACAGCAATTCATTCTCGAATAAATAATTCCTTTTCTTGTTATGGAAAATGAGAACTAACTTCCAGTATTTAACAAGAACCATAGAGCAACATTTTACTGAATAATTTAAAACTCTGATGGATTATTACCCTCTTGATCTTAGGTATAATGTTTGCAAATAAAAAATAAATCTACAACAACTGAATTGCATGTTGTCCATTGACCTTGCTACTGGTTGAATCCATTGGTTAAAATGAGTCCAAAATAAAGCTATTTCTTGAATTATTTCCCTTAGTCTAAAGTGCCAACAAAGTCTATAGCTTCAAAGTTCAGCTGATTATCAAGATAAAGATTTATAAAAGTTCATCTATATTTCATGGGAAAATTACTTCAGCTGATAAATTTCATAGGCTTAGAGCATTATGGTAATTTCATCACAATTATCACAAAGTTGACATTGGTTCTGAAGGTTTGGAATTCTCAATCCAATTTCTACTGGTTGTAGATCACAAGTAGGTCACAAGAATTGGTCATGCACAGGACAGAAACTTATTCAGTATTCTCCCAATATGGGAATGTTTTATTGCCAAACAGCCCCAAACCCTGCACCTAATAATCTTGTAATTTTGAAACCTGAGAGCCTAAGTTGGATTTCATTTTAAAATGACAATCCGTCTGGATCTTCAACATTTTGGATCTTTACTCCTAAAATACTGGCAATTCTTAGTTTGATTCCACATCAGATTTCAATATTGTGTAAGTGAATGTACTTTGAATAGGTTAGAATCAGAATTCTGTTGATTTTTAAAAAGCCCTATTGAATTATGACCATATGAATTCAGAGTTCATCATTTTGAATTTAATGAATTTACTTGGGTTTACAAGGATGCAATATTTTATGTAGCTTTTTCTTTCTCAATGGAATTATAAGGTACTCAGAAACAATATTTTTCATTCACTCCAATATAAAGGGTTAAAAATAAAGGTTGATTGTCAATCATCATCATCTGCCCCCTCTAGCTTGCTTTTTCCTTGTTAGACTTCGATGTTAAGCTCCACAAGCTGCAAATCACACACACTCTCATACCCTGTGAGATATCCACTATAATATAATCGATTTTCATCTCACATTCATTGATTCCAATCAGTCTTTCCTGATTGCTCCTGGTAATGTAACTGCTTGTGCAACTTCCATCTTGCAGAACTATTCCATTTGGCATTTTTGAAAATTTATTGAAACATTGATTTTTCAATATCCACTAAAAATGGACAAGATATGAACTGGTAAGAACTTTGAAAATCTAATTTTGTGGCTTTCCTTCAGTCACCTTCTTCACCCAAGACTGCTAAATATTTAAGTTCAATTAATTTTCTAATATTCTGTGTTAGAGGTAATGAAATCATCCATATAAATTCCCCACATCGCTGTTTGACTGTTGAAAAGTAACCTACCAACTGAAATCCCAGTGAGAAAATGTATAGCTTTTACCACTGGTGCATGAAGATAATGTCAAATAGATGAAAATAGACAGTGACTGGACATTCACTTTTCACATCAGAAGATTTAATAGGAGCGGGAATTCCAAGGCAGCAGCGATACATGCTGAAGCATCAGAGGTAATGCTAGAAAGCTCTGATACTGGCAGCATAATAAGGCAAGTGAAGTCAATGAGGAAAGCAGATGGTAGAAATAGTTTCATCAATACATTTGAGAGCTTTTTGGAAAAACTGAACTCAAATTAACCTTCAGGATTATTCAGAAAATGTACCACAATCTACATAGAGATCAATAACTTTAAATAAAAAGAAATTCAAGTTTCCAAGTAATGGTTGAAAGAATAACATGACGACAAGATTTCACATTTTAAGACTATGACTGTAATACCAGACTAAATATCGCTATTGACTAATATTTTTGCAGATAACTTATACTGTAAACCATAGATACAAAGTTTTCCCTTTACGTTAAGCACAATCAGGGAAAAAAAAATTAACTGGAATACTTTACACTGTTCTTTAATAGACATATTAGTTCTCCAGGAAAATGTCCAAGACAATTTTTAACTTCTGAAGATTTATTTCAGTTCTTTAACTTTCGCAGTTCACTGACTTCTAACTCAATAACTGTCTTTCACTCAGAGTATTACTGGAGTTTCTCCTTTTAATGCAAACTAGGCAAGTCTTTCAGCCTTCTTTTAACTTTTCAGAAATTTGGTCCTTCCAAACCATGTGCAGGATACCACCAGCTCATGAACCATAGAGACTTACGTCGTCCAGCTGCTTCCTCAGTCAGACACTGGCAGACTAACCAGTCGGTGATATTCATTGATATTTTCAGAAAGCCTTTAATTATATATCACAATGATCCCTCCCCATCTGAAAGCCTATTGACTCAGTGAAGTAAATCACTTGAGTCTTATATCCAGGTAGAGATGATGATTAGCTCTCCTTGTGACCTCAATCTCTCATCACTGAAGGAAACAGAGTTTAAGTAACTTGGCATTCTCAATACTTTTCTGGTACTTTGAAGATGGATAGTCCACCTCCTGTTAGCAGACAGGCTGCTGCCATTGTCTCCACATATAATCACTTTGCAAAGTCTTAACAGTAAAACAATCTGTCCCCCTTTAATCTCCAGCAATCAAACAACTAGATTGCCAGGCAGACTTTGACACAAGTCAAATGGCTTCTTCATTTAACTCCAAATTTGAAGATACAGTCCCGAAACATCATAATCGTATAAACCTCAATAATTATTTATTATTTAATTATTAATCTTAAATTTGCTAGGAAGAACAATGAGGATCAATTAAAATAAAGGTGAAGTGAGCAACTTCTGTTGAAAAACTGGCAATAGTTCACCAAGTATGGCATCAAGAAGCCTTAGCAAAACTGAAGTCAATGAGACTGGGAAAACTCATCACAGGTTGGAGTCATGCCAACACAAAGGAGTGATTGTGGTTTTTACAGACTGATCATCAGATCCCCAAGATATCGTTGAATGAGTTACAGCAAGCTACAATGCCATATCAGAGACTGGGAATTTGTTGGTGAGTAACTCACCTTATGGTCCCTTGACTTGCAAAGCCTACTCAATATTTACATACACAAGTTCGGAGTATTATGATGTATTCTCCACTTGTCTGGATGTTTACAGTTTCAAAAAATATGGAAAAAAACTCTTGTCAGACAAGACAAAGTAACCTGTTTGATCAGTAACCTATTCACCACCTCAAATGTTCAATCCTTTCCACGCCAGCGCATTGCGGCAGCAATATGTATTATTTGTTCGATGCACTGAATCAAAACATCAAGGCTCTTTTGAGAGCACCTTCAAAACCTTCAATTGTTATCACCTGGAAGGACAAGGACAGCAGACACCAGAACATCACCACATACTAGTTCCTCTCCAAGTCACACACAGCCTGCCTTCATTGGCAATGACTTAAAACCTTGGAACTCTTTGCTAATGGCATTGTGGGTATTTTATACCAAGTGACCTGCAGCATTCAAAAAAATAGCTCACCACCATCTTCTCCAGGGCAATTAGGAATAGGCACCAAATGCTAACATTGTCAGCGATGATCACATCCTATTAAATAAATAAAAAGGATATGACTCTATTAGAGATGCTGGAGCAGAGGGATCTGAGGTCTATTTGCACAAATTATTGAAGGTGGCAGAGCAGGTCGAGAAAGTAGTTAATGAGGCATACGAGATCCTTGGCTTTGTAAATAAAGGCACAAAATAGAAAGCAAGGAAATAATAGCATTTGTGAAGAATTGATTCAGATTCAGCTGGAGCATTGTGCCTAATTCTGGATAGCACACTTCAAGGATGTAAATGGTGGAGAGGGTGCAGTGAAGTTTCATGAAAACGTTAGAGAAGCTGCGGCTGTTCTCCTGAGAGAAAAGAATGAGAAGACACCTTCAAAACAATGAGGGGTAAGGCCACAATATATAGTGAAAAACTTTCCATTAATGGAAGAGTTGAGAACCAGGGGACACTAATTTCAAGTGAATGACAAAAGAACCAAAGGCAACACGAGAAGCATTTTCACGAAGAAAGTAGTTAGTCTCAGGCAATGCATTCTAGGTTCTATGGTGGAAGCATTCAATAATGGCCTACAAAAAGAAACTAGATCACTATTCGAAGTGATAGAATGTGCAAAGCTAAAGGGAAAAGGGTGGGGGAATGGCACAAATTGGATTATTGTTGCAGAGAGCCAGCATGTAACAAAAGGCCTCCTCCTCTGCTGTAACCAATCTATGATTACTTTTAAACTGTTTTTAACTGTGTTATACAATGAAATCACAATGAGTTAAAATTGGATAATTGGTTCTGTTGAAGTGATCAGCCATTTCAGCTGGCAGAATAGAAAATTATAAGGATGTCTGAGGTAATCTGAAGTTTTGGACTAGTAACTCTGAATTAGCCAAACTCTAACTATTTTGTGGTGTGACCATATAAACTCACTGGTTGGAATTATGCTGCAGCATAAAATCACAGCAAACCATAATTTGACATCAAGATCTTTCTTCAAGAGGAGGTTGCTGACCATTAAGAATCCAATGAACGCCCACTTGCTCACCTCTCTGTCTCCCTCACTGAAGCTGCAAATTTATGGAGATGTTCCAGGATTTTGTACTAGAACATGAAATGCAGAAAAGATGTTTGACAGTACAGGAAAACCAGGGACAGCATTGTACTTGTCTGAAGACAACACATTGAACAGAAAAGATTACTGAGTTTTTCCAGAGGGAGCTTTGAAACATTTTCAATAGCATTTACTGCAAAAGGTCAAGCCATTGTAAGGTGTAAACAATTTGAAAAATAATGAAATTTTTGGCACACGACTGAATCTTACCCAATATCGGCTCAGTATCATTTTTTGCTGAATTTTCATGGAGGGTTTCTCTTGATGAGACCTAGTGCAAGAAAAATCACCACTAGCATCCCAAATGTGTCTCATTATCATTGTACCACACCCCTAAGGTGCTCCACTTGTCCAATGCTTGTCTGATTCTCCCACTCGCTCCTGTTGGCAACCCAAGATTGACAATATATTTAAAAGCTTGTTGTGCACTCAATTATTTGTTGGCAGTCTGGAGGTGTTCTGCACTGTTCATGATGTTTGCCTCAGATTTAGTAGATACAAGGAAACTAGTGCCCAGTTTTGTGGTTAGGGAGCTGGAGGACTGGGTGGAGATGTAGTGCAAAAGATGGGGGGGGGCAGCCTCTTCCCCCGGGAACAGCAGCAGAGTCCATGGAACCAGGCTCTGCCAGCCTGGTCCTAGGTTTACCACCCAAATCAGTGCAATTTCAATCACCCTGAAAGAAAACCTAGCATTGTGGGAAGAAGGTCAATGACCTTCTCCATTCCAACAGGGCAAGTACTACTATTTTGTTTCTGTAACCTAACAGTGTCTAGCTCTGCTGTTGTATCCAACTCCTACTAACACTCATGGTCTATTACTCGCACTACTGCATGCAATGTCTTCCCTCAATCACTCTCACCTACCCAGTCTAATAATCCTGCACGCCCTTTGCTTTGCCTCCACACACCACCTTTCTGCGCCTCCAACAACACCAAAAGCTGTGTTAGCCATATTTATCTTACTCAATCCCTCTCTTTATCTGATTCTAGGAGAAAATGGTTCTTGGTGGGAGAGAAAGTGCCAAAATGGGTGCTGCTGTGCCCAACATTCAGCTTCTCATTCCCTACAAAGAGAGAATCCTGACCATGTCTGTCCCAAGTGGCCAATTGGTCATGCTCTAGCTCCAATACTAACACCAGAGGCTGCCCTTGACTTACTCTGCTGGGAACTCCTGACTGAATGGTATCTCCCCTAGACTTGGTTGAGCATACTCCCCTTAGGCTTTGAGACTTTGCAAATGCATTTGCATATGCCAAATGACAGTGTGTTTGGCATGAATTTAGCTGGCATATGTTGTAGGTGTAAATCTGGCATAGCATGGTGTGGTACAACAAAATGTCCACCCTTCACTGATGATCACTGACATGTGTAACAAGCTGTCTGGTTTTATGTCAGTGCAAAAAGGCATGGCAAGATAACTTTTAAGTTCTGGCTGAGGGGGCAAAGTGCAATGAGGCAGGGCAAAACAGAAGTGCTGTCAGCATTTAGACTCAATGTGAGTGAGTGTTAAGAGTCCTTGAGTGACTGTTAAGAGTGCTTGAGTTGCATCCTGGTCCAATCTAGAAGATGGATGCCACCCGATGCACAGTGTCCTGATAGCAGCATTGTAATGAGAGATGCTGGTGTGTTTGGAAGTATAGTACTGACGCCCTAACTGTACTACAAGTGGATTGGAGATGTGTCATGACGGTTGGCATTTTATCAGATGCCAAGGCTGTGGACATGAGCTAAATATAACTGCTTACCTTGCAGTGTGCTCTGAGATGCTGATACCAGGTATTCATGTGGAGCTTCATGTGGATGTTCTCTGCAAGTTGGTGTCCTGTCTCCCCGATGTGGAGGAGACCACATCGGGTGCAACGGATACAGTAGATGACATTTGTGAAAGTACGAGTAAATTTGTCGGATATTGGAAGGATCCTTTGGGGCCTTGGAGGTGAGGGGGGAGATGTGGGCACAGGTTTTGCACTTCTTGCGGTGGCAGTGGAAGGTGCCGAGAGTGGGGTGTGGTCTGTCGGGGGGGGAGGGAAGGCGCATGGATCTGACAAGGAAGTCACGGAGGGAATCATCTCTATGAAATGCTGATGGGGTGGGGAGGGAAATATATCCCCAGTGGTGGGGTGTGTTTGAAGGTGGTGAAAGTGGCGGAAGATGATGTATGGAGGTTGGTGGGGTGGAGGGTGAGGACTGAGGGAGTTCTGTCCTTTTTGCATTGGGAGGGGTGGGATTCAAGGATGGAGGTGCGGAAGGTGGAGGAGATGTTTTGGAGGCATTGTCGACCACTTGGGAGGGGAAATTGTGGTCTTTGAAGTAGGTGGCCATCTGGGATGTTCTATGGTGGAATTGGTCATCCTGGAAACAGATGTGGGAGATGCGGAGGAGTTGGGAATAAGTAGCAGTGTTTTTGCAGGAGGTGGGGTTTGAGGAGGTGTAGTCCAGGTAGCTGAGGCAGTCAGTGGATTTGTAGTAGATGTCCATGGTTAGTCAGTTGCTGGAAATGGAGAGGTTCAGGAAGTGTCTGAAATAGTCCAGGTAAATTTGAGGTCAGGGTGACAGGTGTTAGTGAAGTTGATGAACTGTTTAACCTCTTCATGGGAACACAAGGTACTGCTGAAACAGTCATCGATGTAGGGGGAGAAAAGGTGAGAGATGGTACCGATGTAGCTGCGGAAGATGGACTGTTCCATGTACCCAACAAAGAAGCAGGCATAGCTGGGGTCCGTGCATATCCATGGCTACCCCTTCGATTTGGAGGAAGTGGGATGCTTGGAAGGAGTTATTGTTGTTGATAGTGTAGACCAGTTCGGCCTTGCAAATAAGGGTGTCAGTGAAAGGGTATGGGTTGGGACAGCGTGTCAGGAAGTAATGAAGGGCTTGGAGGCCTTCATCTTGGCAGATAGATGGCACCATGGGCCTTTGTCTTACTCAGTAGCCTCCTGTGTTGCACCTCATCAAAGGCCTTCTTGAAGTCCAGGTA
The DNA here is from genome assembly GCF_004010195.1 of Chiloscyllium plagiosum. Classification (NCBI taxonomy): domain Eukaryota; kingdom Metazoa; phylum Chordata; class Chondrichthyes; order Orectolobiformes; family Hemiscylliidae; genus Chiloscyllium; species Chiloscyllium plagiosum. Next base: position 24,605,004 of record NC_057727.1, read on the forward strand.
GATCACATCCATTGGTTCTGCTCATTACTTGCTCAAAGAATTCTTGCAGATTTCTCAAGCATGATCTCCCCATGCTGACTTTGCTCTATTTTACCATACACTTCCAAATATTCAGAAATCTCATCGTTAACAATGGATTCTAGGATCTTACCCACAACTGAGTTTAGCCTAATTGGTCTTTAATTTTCCATTTTTGTCTTACTCCCTTTTTAAACATGTTAGGTGTCATGTTAGCATTTTCCAGTTCTCTGGGACCTTCCCTGACTCTGATAATTCCTGAAAGATCACTGCTAACACCTCCACCATCTCTTCAGTTATCTCCCTTCGAATCTGGAGTGTAGTCCATCTGGTGCAGGTGATTTATCCACCTTCAGGCCATTCAGTTTTTTGTTGATTCTCCTTGTTGATTGCCAACATACTCAGCTCTGCCCCCTCACTCTTTTGAAGTTTTGGGATATTATTTGTATCTTCCACCATGAAGACTGACGCAAAGTAATTATTAAGTTCCTCAGCCATTTCCTTCTTCCCCACTACTATCTCTCCAGCATTATTTTACAGCAGCCCAATGTCCACTTCTGCCTCTCTTTTGTCCTTTTATATGTTGAAAGAAACTCTTCTTTTCCTTTATATTACTAGCTAGCTTACCCTCATATTTAATCTTCTCCCTCTTTATTTTATCGTTGCCCTCTGGTCTTTGTAAGCTTCCCAATCCTCTGGTTTCCCACTGCCCTTTGCCACATTATATGCTTCCTCTTTTGCTTTTATGCTATCCCTGACTTCCCTCGTCAGCCACTGTTGCCTCATCCTCCCTGTACCATGCCTCTTTTTCCTTGGGATGAATCTCTGCTGTGCTTCCTGAATTACTCCCAGAAGTCTCTGCCAGTGCTGTTATAATTGTCTTTCCTGCGAGGCTTCTCTCCCAGTCAATTCTACCCACCCGCTCCCTCATGTCCCTATAAATGCTTTTATTCAGTGAAATACCCTTACCTCTGATTCTATCTTCTCCTTCTCAAACTGCAGAATAAATTTAATCGTATTATGACCACTGCCTCCTAAGGGTTCCTTCACCTTAAGCTCCCTTATCAAGTCTGCCTCAAAACACAACACTAAATCCAGTATTGTCTGTCCCTACTTAACTCCATCACAAGCTGCTCCAAAAGGCCATCTCGTAAATATTCCACAAATTCCTTTTCTTGCAATCCACTACCAACCTAATTCTCCTAGTCCACCTGCATATTGAAATCCTCTACAATTACTGTAACTTTGCCTTTCCTACACAGCTTTTCTATCTCCTAATGTGTCTTGCACCCCAGCTCCTGACTATGATTTGGAGGCTTGTACATAACTCCAACTATGGTTTTTTTCACCTTTTATAGTTCCTCAATTCTACTACACAGGTTCTATACCATCTGACCCTACTTTGTTTCTTATTATTGATTTCATTTCTTATGAATAAGGTAACCTACCCCTCTGCCCACCTGCCTATCTTTTTGATGGGATGTATATTCTTGAATATTCAGATCCCAATCCTGATCCCCTTGAAGCTATTTCTCCATGATGCCCACCATGTCTGTGCCATAAGCTCATTTACATTATTCCTTATACCTAATTTCTAGAGTAATCTTTCACTCTGAGGCTGTGCCTTTGGATCCTAGTCTCTCCTAATTGTGGAAACATTTTTTCCACATCCATTCTATCCAGGCCTCTAAGTATTCTATAAGTTTCAACCAGATCCCTCTCTTCCTTCTAGATGCCATTGAGTACAGACTCGGAATCCTCAATTGATCCTTATACGACGAGCCCTTCACCCCCGAGTTAATCCATCAAAACCTTCTTGGGACCCCCACCAACACCAGCACATCCTTCCTTAGATATGAGGTCCTAAACTACTCACCATATTCCAAATGTAGTCTGACCAGAGCCTTGTGCAGCCTCAGCAGAATATATTTGCTGTTTATTCTAGCCCTCTTGCAATGAATGGTAACATTGGATTTGCCTTCTTAATTGCCAACTGAACCGGCATATTAACCTTAAGTGAATCCCAAACTAGGACTCCCAAATCCCTTTGCATTTCAAATATTTGAACCTTTTCTTGTTTTAGAAAATAGTGTACATCTCTATTCTGCCTAGCTCACACCTTCCCACATTGTATTCCATCTGTCACTACTTTGCCCACTGTACTGGCCTGTCAAGTCCTTCTGCAGCTTCCCTACTTCCTCAACACTATCTGTCTCTCCACCTATCTGCAAGCATAACAACAATGCCTTCAATTCCTTCACCCAGATTGTTAAGTGTGAAGTGAATAGTTGTAATCTCAACACTGACTTCTGTTTAACTCCACTAGTCATCAGTTGGCATCCTGAAACAGACTCCTTTATCCCTACTCTGCCCTCTGCCAGTCAGCCAATCCTCTATCCATGCCAGTACCTTGCCCCTAACACCATGGGCTCTTATCTCTTTTAGCAGCCTCCAGTGTAGCACCTTGTCAAAGGTGTCTGGAAATCCAAATCAACCACGTCTACTGGCTCTTCTTCATCCAACTCACTTGGTAACTCCTTAAATTTAATAGAATTATTTATCAGGCATGACCTCCTCCTGATGAAGCTATGCTAACTCAGCCCTACTTTACCATGCACTTCCAAGTTCTCTGGAATCTCACCCTTAATAATGGATTCCAAAATCTTATCAAAGACCAAGCTCTGATTAACTGGCTTATAGCTCCTATCTTCTGTCTCCCTCCTATCTTAAACAGAAGCATTACAGTAGCCATTTGAGCTGTTTACCATGCTTATTGAAAATTCATACAAGTTAACTGATAAAACTATAAGAATCAAATTTGAGAAATTTGACATATTAAAGTAGAATTTTGAAGCCATTGTGGCTGCATTGGAGCAATTATAAACTGAAATGCCTTTAAAACCTAGCTACACCTAATATATTGATCTGTAAATCCTTCAAAAGTTTCTACATTGCGACTAACAGCATAAAAGGGTTAGCTTTCATCAGTTCAATGATTTCTAATTGATTGCAGTCTGGTGGGCTTCAGCAGTGCATTCTAAAGAAAAACCATGAATAATGACTGCAATTTCTGAATTTTCATGTTTAACTCCACGTTTGTGGACTCCATAAATACTTATCAGTTTGACAGTGCAGACAGTGAACAATAACAGTTTTGCTGTCATTACTGCTGCAGAATATAGGTCACATGTTTTACTTTGAAGCATTGATTACCCTGACGATGCAGTCTCTGTGAACCTGTAAAATACACTATCTCACAACAAAAGTAACAATACCTCTTTGGGATTGACAGTGGCACTTCTTTAGCAAGAGCAAGTTTGAAAATCGGATGACAATGGTTCAGTTTATTTCAGTGTGAATATCTGGGTTTGCTTTTATTTTCGGGAAGAGTAATGAATCAAACCAATGTTAGTTCTGCTTGGGGACTTCCACACCTAAGAAAACACGTAACTTGGCATGCGTTAGATCTTGTGCATGCACCACCGCATTTTTGAAATTTCCTTAAATTTTAAATTAGAAACATGTAGTCACAGCCAATGCTTGTTCTAAAATATGTAATGGGACATGTACACTACAGTATTCTTTTTTAAAAAATCCAAAATGTGGATGACTCTATTCAAGTTCAACTGAATTCAGAAAGCTTAATTTGGGTAACAAAGTAATTGTAATGTTTATTGAACTGTAATAATCCCTTTTTCATGATCTGTCTCAAAAAAACTGAGCAGACCTATGAACCTCCGGTGGCTTGTTAATCCCTGTGTCCGCGTGACCGAATATAACTCCTTAATTCAATTCTATAACAGTTAGATTTCAAACTTCGAGTAATATTATTTTAAAGCGGTGCATTTTGGAAACATGAAAGAAAAGAAAATAATTGATTAATGATAAGAAGTTTGAAAACTGAGGCAGTTTCTTGCAATATTAAATTTTAATCTCATGTTTTAAATATTAATGCTGCCCTTCCTAATGTTTTTATTATCTACATGGAAAGAAGGACACTGTTGCCATTATTCTTTCACTCTTGGTACTAGTTCAATTACTGTAAGGGCTGGATTTGGTGTTCACGATGCTGTGATCCCTTTCCTTGTGATTGCTTAGTTGTAGAATATTCATCTTGTGTTCAGTTACCTATGGTGAGGACTTCAGACTACAGAATTATTATGGTGCATTGGTCAAATTATTATTTGGTCAATTATATCTGCTGTTATGAGGGTCCCATATTGGTATCAGGGCTGCTCTTTACATACTGTCACTAGGATCTTCTGGCTGACAGGTGCCTGCATGGACTCCAGTGAAGATCTCCCTCCGCTAAAAAATTGAGAAATGATTGCACATGCAGTGTGTTTGTCACGTGAGCTACTGGCATATGGTGCAGGTATGAGACTGATGTAGCACACTGCCGTACAGCAGGATGCATGCCTCCTTGTTTGAGGACTGTTGACCAGCAAGGCAAGCTGTCACAAAGTGTGGCACTGGAAAAGCACTGCAGGTCAGGCAGCATTCGAGGAGCAGTAGAATCGACGTTTTGGGCATAAGCCCGCCATCAGAAATGTGAAGAGCTAATGCCTGAAATGTCGATTCTCCTTGCCCTCAGATGCTGCCTGACCTGTTGCTACACTTTTCGACTTTGACCTCCACCATCTGCAGTTCTTACTTTCTCCCAGCAAGGCAGGCTTCCTTGCCTGGCTTTGTAGCTCTTTTAATTGGCTTGATAACGAATGGATGGTGCAAGCATGCAGGTAGGCGCTAAGAGAGCTAGCACTAAAAGAGCAAGTGAGAAATTTTGAGATGCAGCCTAATCTATTCCGTGAGCTGGGTGCCTGTGTCCCTGACGCAGCATTTCCAATGCTAGTTGCCAATGCACCTTCCAGTGCAAGTCTGTGCTTCCTAAGTGGCCTGCAAGTGGATAGAGAGGTACCATGATAGTTGCGAGTTGTTAGCAAAAGTTGAACACCAATATCTGTGGCTGAGGGAGTGATGCAGTGGGGCCCATGTATCCTGTCCTGAGATGCTGTTTGTTGCTGAGTAATATGGAGGTCCTATGGAGCAAACAGTGAGATGAACTTGCCAGATAGCCATTCAGAATTCTATGTTGAAATTTCTCAATGTCCAGCTTGGTAAGGGAGGAGACTCAATATTAATGAGTTGAATTGAGGTGAAGATGCAAACAAACAATAATTTTTCTTAATTTGCAACTCGCCACCTCGATCTGAAACTCATCATGCTGCTCGGAAAATCCACGAAATATGCAGCAAGATTTGCTTCACTGGATGTCCTGGCCAATTCTGCCTCTGCCATAGCCCATGTTGTTCGGGCCGCTGTAAGATTCTACCCGTCTGCTCTATCCAGACATCTACCTGATTTTGAACACTTTCACCAAATTTCCACTCCGTCTTCTCTTCAATGAAAATGATTTTTATTTTTCCAATCTATTCTGATAATTAGATTTCCCCATGCTTGGTTGGCTGAATTTTGTGTAGTGTTACTGGTTTACCAGACAGACAGTAGTAAATTGAACCGGAGGGTTGTTTTGGGTTAACAGATGGATGAAATTAGTTTTCGCTTGGGTAACAATGTTGGAATATTACAACAATGAAACACCAATAAATAGTAATAAAGCTTATGAAGTAAGCATATGTCTCAAGGCGCTTCACAGTAGTGTAATCTGACAAAAGTTTACACCAGCTAAGGAAGATATTAGAAGCAGTAACCGAATGCTTGGTTAATGAGGTATGCTTTAATGAGGGTGTAAAGTACTAAGAGAGCTAGAGCTGGTAACACATTTAGGGAGGGAATTCCAAAGCTTATACAGCTAAAGGCAGAGGCCTCACTATGCTAAATGGCTTAGTTTTATACAGAATTAGTTTAAGAATTAAGATAGGTGGACGATAGCTAGTGATAAGGAAGCCGGGAGACTGCAGAAGGACTTGGACAGGCTCGGAGAGTGAGCAGAGAAGTGGCAGAGGGAATACAGTGTGGGATAGTGTGAGCTCATGCTCTTTGGTGGGAAGAATAGAGGAGTAGACTATTTTCTAAATGGAGAAAGGCTTCAGAAATCCGAAGCACAAACGGACTTAGGGATCCTAGTTCAGGATTCTCAAGGTTAATATGCAGATTTGATTAGCAGTTAGGAAGGCAAATATAATGTTAGCATTCATTTCAAGAGGGCTAGAATGCAACAGCAGAGATGTACTACTGAGGCTGTATAAGGGTCTAGTCAAACTACATTTGGAATATTTAGAGGAGTTTAGGGCCCTATATCTAAGTAAGGATGCGCTGGCTTTGGGAGGGATCCAAAGGAGGTTTACAAGAATGCAGGACTTGTCATATGGGGAGCGATTGAGGACTGAGTCTGTACTCAAGGGATTTTAAAAGAATGAGTGGGGAATCTGATTGAAACTTACAGAATACTTAGGGCCTGAATAGAGTGGACATAGAGAAGATGTTTCCACTGGTAGGGGGGAACAACACTTTAGAACTGAGATGGGGATGAATTTCTTCAGCTAGAGCGTGGTTAATCTGTGCAGCTTATTGCTGTAGAAGCCTGTGGAAGCCAAGTAATTGAATATATTTAAGGTAGAGATACATCGTTTCTTGACTGGTAAGGGAATCAAGGGTTACAGGGAGAACGCAGGAGAATGTGGTTGAGAAACATCTCAGTCATAATTGAATGGTGGAGCAGACTCGATGGGCTGAATGGCCTAATTCTGCTCCTTATGGTCTTATGGAACAGCCAAGTTAAACTCACTTGATACTGTATGTAAAGAAATAATGCAAATAAAATCTTTCAATGCAAAATATGGGCATGTTTGTAACTGAGCATTTTTCATTGTAACACCTTTTACTCTAATCAATGTATATTTGAGCTTTTGCTTCACATTTCCTTTTCTCTAAGTACAGCATCCTAAGTTATTTGAGGATCCCTTATGCATATGTTATGCTGTGATTTTACTATGATCAGGATGAGGATGTAGATCCCAAGTCTAAATCAGTTGAAATGGAGAATAACTTCCATGAAACGGTTGCCATTCTGAACCACATGCTAGCTGTCCAGCCAACTAAGCTAGCCACCACTCCCCTTTTGATGTTGAATGACCATACAACCTTGAGGAAAGATACAACAGCATGCTTTAAAAAGCTCTTCAATAAATTTTTTGTAGGGACATATCAACCAGAGGACTTTCTGATAATTTTTCCTTCACTTTTTTCCTTCAGGTTGCTTATGCAATTAGTCTGTCACATATATAATCAGTTTAAGCATAATTGCTTTGTTTGCCCCACTCATAGAATTCTGCTTATCTGGTATCCACTAGCAGTCAGAAATGCTGCAGGCATCCAACTGTGGGCCTCCTGTCACAAGTACTTCCATAGCAATCTTCAATAATGAGGCTGCTGATTTCACTTCAGTGGAAAGGTATTGTTACTTTTAATCTATACGTGGAGAATGAATAAAGCAATTGAATATCTATGAGGAAATTACGAAAAGGTGTATTGTAGTATTAGATATTAAAATTTTATATCTATATGAATTAGTTTACAAAATTTATGAAACTAGAAATTGGTTAATTAGTTATCAAGTTAATATTAACCTTAAAGTTCTGCAGAAACAACATTAGCCAAATTAGATATACAACATTCTGATTCATGAACTGAGTTAAACATCTTAAAACTAGATGGACCAGGAAGCAGGATTTCAGCAATTTAGATTTATCACTAATGGATTTCTTTGAGGAGATAACCGATATTGTGTGGGTTAAATTCTTAAATGGGGTGCATGTGAACTCTCAGTAAGCATTTGGTCTATCCGGGTGGACTGTTCACAGTATATAGAACCTGTCCAATTTGCACTCTACTGATTTTAACGGTTATGAAAATTGTGCAGGTTACCATTCCACCCAGATGGCAAAAGCAAAAATCTAAATGATGTCTTTGAATGCCACATTTCAAAGTAAAATTGGGGTTGTGTGCTTCAAGCTTTCATATACTAAACTATAATAAGCCCAGTATTTAAAAATGATCAGGTATGAGAAATGTTCAATTTAGCCACAATTAGCTTCAATCTGCTAATTGTAAATTCCAAACTGTGTAGCCTGCAGTATTTCCATACATTTGCCAAAGTTAGGGTTCAGACAAATCCTCAGTCTCTGGGACAAGCTGGCAAATATAGTATTTGCAATGTGTGTAGTGACCACAAATGAAAGTCACTTGGGAAAGAGAGAAGACAATAAAGCAGCATATTTCTGTTTCCCCAAGCTGAAGACTAATTACAATTGACTAAGATGCTTAGCTATTCCTTGAAATAGTTTGACTGCTGATTATGGTAACCATAGTGAAATACTTTGGTAATGCACAGTGGAGAAAGTGTAAAGCATTTGTATAGTTTCTCTGAAAATATGTCATGGTCAGAATAACTTGTATTTTCAGGCACTGTCTCTGGTGGAAACGTCAGTGGGAAAATAATTATAATCTATATTTTCCTACTGAGTTCACATTATAAATAGCTAACTTAGATAAATGTGCTTCTGAGAGAATGAGGATCATTATACTGTATCTCAGCATATTTCTTTAAAAGGGTCTCACAAATTCCTCTTTGATGTACATAATCTGTCATAGAATGGCAGAATTGTTTGGCCCATCGTATCTGTGCTGGCTGTACAATATATCACATCAAATTATCAGTATCGAATGCTTTTTGAGCAGAAATCTCCTTCAATGAAATAGTTAGAAAACTGAAGCCATTACTTTCAGTTTACACTCCAAACTATTCCCTAACTATTGACTCCCTTCTTCAGTAACAGGGTCAGATAAAGCCAGTCTGTTCACAACCTTGGTATCGCATTTGATCCAACCTCCTATTCTTCCATCTCATAATCACCTTCTGTATCTCCAAAACATCATGTGACTTCACCTTGTCTCAACTCATCTATTGCTGAAATCATCATCTATGCCCTTGGTTACAACTACTCTTGACTATTACAGTGCACTCCTCATTGATCACTAACATTTTAACCACTGTAACTTGGAGGACATCCAACATTCTGCTGCACAAAATCACAGTAAGTCCTATTCCTTTATAATTAATTTGCTTGTTGACATTCATTGGCTGACAGTGGAGCAATGTTTTGATATTAAAATTCTCATGCTTGTTTACAAATGCTTCCATGGCTTTGTTCTTCCCTGTCTCCACAATCCTCTCCAATTAACAACCCTCGGTTGCCGAGGCTTCAAGCTCTGGAATACAATCCCTACACCTCTGGACCCCTCAACTTTTTTTTCTCTCTCCTTTAAGACCCTTCTTAAAAGCTGCCACTTTGATTGAATGGTTTGTCATCTGACCTACAATCTCCTTATGCACCTTGATTCATACGTAGTTTTCTAATGCTCCTGCAAAGAGCCTTGGGATGTTTCATCACATTAAGGATGAAATATAAATATAACTTATCATTCTTGTTATTATTGTTTGATGATAACAGTGATTATTCATAGCAATCTCATTTCCTTGGGTGATTTTGGAGAAAAAGGTTGTACACCTGCAGTTGAATTCCAGGCAGAAGATGGAGTCCCAATGTCTCCATAGCCACATTAATAAATGGGGCACACACTTTACTTAGTCAAAGGATTAACAAATGGGGTGGCTGTTTTTAAAAGGAGGTTGACCAACTACACTTCAGGACCCCGAGCCTGGAGGAAACCTGCTTTAAAACTCCTGGGTTTGGAAGCACTAAAATGAAGAGTTGTTCTATAAGCCATATGGACACCTGCAATTCAAATGCAAAATAATCAGCCCCACCAATGACAGCAAAAATGAGCTGTATTCTCAGTCCTATGTTCATAATTTTTACTTCCTATGGTGGTATTCTGGTCTCCAGGAAAAGAGGTATTACAGTGACAGTTAGAATTGCTTATCTCATAAACCAGCCACTTTTCTTAATTCATTCACGGGATGTGTGCATTATTAGGTAGGCCAGCACTTCCTATCACTTATCAGTAATTGCCTGTGTCTTCTCGAACTGCTGCAGTACATGTGCTGAAATTAGACCCAGTGTTGTTAAGGAGGGTATTTCAGGATTTTTACCTAGCCAAAGTAAAGGAAAGGAGATATAGTTCCAAGTAAGTATGGTGTGTGGCTTGGAGGGAAAGTCATAGATGGTGGCGTCCCCATAATCTGCTGACTTTTGACTTCTGGATAGTACAAATGATGGGTTTGGAGGTTCAGCTGTCTAAGGAGCCTTGGTGAGTTCGTGCAGTGCATGTTGTAGGTGGTATACCCTGCTGCCACTGTACATCTGATATGAAGGAAATTAATGTTGAAGGTGGTGGGATATGTCAAACACATTGTATTGTTCTAGATGGTGTCAAATTTCTTGAGTATTATTGGAGCATCAGTCATCCAGGCAAGTGAAGAGTATTCCATCAGACACCTGACTTATGCTTTGTAATTAGAGAACAGGATTTGAGGATTGTCAGGGAAACCTCAGCCTCTGATCTGCTCTTGTAGCCACTGTATTTATGTGGCTGGCCCATTTCAATTACTGTTCAATAGTTACCCCAAGAATGTTGATAGTGGGAGATTCAGTGATGGCAATGCCATTGAATGTGAAGGGGCAATGGTTAGATTCTCTCTTGCTGGAGATGTCATTGCCTGATCTTTTGTAGCGCAAATGTTACTTGTCACTTCTCAACCCAAGTCAGAATCTTGACCAGATCTTGCTGAAGTTGACCTAAGACTGCTTTAATATCTGAATGTTAATCAATGTTGCTGAATATTGTAAAATCATTAGGGAACGTCATTATCTTTGGTCTTATTATGGAGGGAAAGTCATTGATGAAGCAGGTGAAGACAGTTCTGCCTAGGGCATTCCCCAGACGAACTCTAGCAGAGATGATCTCCAACAACCACAAACATGTTTCTTTGAGCCAGGTATAATTTCAACCCAGACAGAGGTTTCCTCTGATTACCATTAACTTCAGGTTTGTTAAGACCCCTCAAGTGCTGCCCTGAGCTCAACGGCAGTCATTCTCACATCTGTCTTGACTTCAGCTCTTTTGATCACATTTGGACCAATTGTAATGAGGTCAGTAGAGTGGGCTTGGTGGGATCGAATGGAGCTGTAAGTAAGGAGGCCATTGTTGGGTAAGTGTCTCTTGATAGCATTGTTGATGACACCATCTATCACATTTCTGAACATTGAGAACAGACTGATGTGATGCTAATTGATCAGTACAGAGTTTTCCTACTTTTTTGTGGGCAATTTTCCCCATTGGCAAGTAGATATCAATGTTGTAGATGTACTGAAATAGCTTGGCTAGGGATGGTTGTGGAGCACGTGTCTTCAATACTATTGCTGGGATGTTGTCAAGACTCACAGCCTTTCCAGTATCCAGGGCTTTCTGCCATTTCTTAATATATCGCAGAATGAATCAATTTGGCTGAAGTTTGGTATCACTGATGCTGGGGACCTCTAGAGAAGCCAATGTGAATTATCCCTGTGGCATTTTTGACTGAAGATACTTGCAAATGCTTCAGCTTTGTCGTTTGCACTGATGTAGCATCATCTCCACGTTTTTTTTCAGCCGCTGTTAACATGATTGGAGCATTATGTTGATTATTCTAGCATTTAGGGTGTAGGTTTGCTCGCTGAGCTGTAGGTTTGATATCCAGACATTTCATTACCTGACTAGGTAACATCATTGGCGACCTCCAAGTGAAGTGAGGCTGTTGTCTCCTGCTTTCTATTATCTTTCTCCTGGATGGGGTTCCTGGGGTTTGTGGTGATGTCATTTCCCATTCGTTTTCTGAGGGGTTGATAGGAGGCATCTAGATCTATGTGTTTGTTTATGGCGTTGTGGTTGGAGTGCCAAGCCTCTAGGCAACCACAATGCCATAAACAAACACATAGATCTAGATGCCATCTATCAACCCCTCAGAAAATGAACAGGAAATGATATCACCAGGAACCCCATCCAGGAGAAAGATATAAATAGAAAGCAGGAGACAACAGCTTCGTTTCACTTGGAGGTCGCCACTGATGATGTTACCTAGCCAGGTAATGAAACGTCTGGATATCAAACCTACAGCTCAGCGAGCAAACCTACACCTAAAACTCAACCTGAGCTACAAACCTTCACAAACCTTGTTCTAACATTTGTTCACAATCACAATTTCATGCTTTCATAGTTGATCACATTGGATCCAAGGTCAGTCCAAAGATATTTGTCTCGATTCTGGTGGGATTGGAGGGAGGTCGGGAGTGACACCATCCCAGGATAGTTTTCTAGGACTGGAAGAGCTCCTGCTTCTCCAGGCCAGATGGAAATAATTTATAACTACTTCTTCTAAGGCTTCATGTATAACCAGTGAAACTGGTCAAAAATTGCACAGTTGACCAGTTTTCTCTGAATATATGTCCCATTGAGATATAGGATTTGAAGATCAAAGTGCCAATTTACTAAAAGAGCTAAGCAGTTCATCTGCTGGGCCATTGTTCTCTCTAAAAAATGTGGTTGATTATTGTTGGTGTTAATAGTTGTTCGTCCACTAACCCAGCTTTGACACTGTTATCTCCTGTTAAGATGTGCAGGTTAGGTGAATTGGCCATGCTAAATTGCCCATAGTGTCCAGGAATATGTAGGTGAGGTGCATTAGTCAGGGGAAAGGTAGAGGAATAGCGGAAGGGAATGGGCCTGGTTGGGTTACTCTTCGGAGGGTCAGTGTGGACTTGTTGGGCTAAATGGCCTGTTTACACACTGTAGGGATTCTATGATGATTGAAAGCTAATTCTAGCAAGTTTAAATTCATCCTTCCACTTTGACCCAATTTCTAGCCATTTGGACAATGAGGGAATAGGAATGGTGATAGACTTAAAGGGAAACAGAGAGAAGACTTGAGTAGAGCATAGCCAGTAGGATCAATGTGTTGGGGCGAATGGCCTGTTTCTGAGATGCATGTGCTGGAGGTACTCAATCAAAAGAAAGGGTGGGGGTTAACTATCCCCACACAAGGTAAGTTTAAAAGATTTTTACAAATTCTCACATTTCTATTCTGTTCTGGTTCAATGATCAAGGTGCAAAGCAATCTTGAAGTCACTTGACACTCTGTAGAATTTTAATTGGCTGGAGGGGAGACTTCAGATCCTCACTCAAAAGTAAGTGCCACCTCAGAGGGATGGCCAGTCATCTGATGGCGAACAACTCTGTAGTCCCAGAAACTGTCAGCAGAGGTGGTTTTTGCTGGGACTCCAAGCAGTCCCACCAGACTAAGTGCTGGGGCCTGATAAACTTGGGGTCACACAGTGGAAGCAGGAGGGGAGCCCAAGAGGATGGGTGAAGATGGCTTGGGATGGCAATGCCAGACACAAACAGAGCACCTGGAAACAGGGCTGATCCTTTGGTGATCTGGAAAGAGGGTGACTGATTGGGGCATCTTTCCCTCCTGAGGCCTAAGTATGCATCTTCCCATTCCGGAGTTCTTGCAGTCAGCCTTTCATTTTAAGGCAGGTAGAAGTCTGCCCTTAAATGGCCAATGATTGCACACTAAAGGACCTCAGCTGAGATGAATACCGGTAGACAGTCCACCTCCAGAGTTTGTCCACTGCCCCTTCCTCCCTATTCTGTAAAACAGCAAACCACTGGGGATTCAGAAAATATAAAATTGATCATAGCTGTATTCGGAAGACCTTTTTTTTGAAAGCTTTGGAGAACCTGGAATTTGCACAAAGCTTGGAATGATATATTTATTAATGGGAATTGAGTTTAATTTTCCTTCAAATTTTAATTAAATGGGTTTAAGGTCTTCTTAAATGATAGAACCATCCGTGTTGGAGAGAACTTTTATTGAGAATATTGAATCACAGACCATTATAACTATAGTCCTATCAAGCTTGACAAAAGAAAATATAATTAACAGCATATTATAATGTGGAATGTAACCATGATAAACTCAACAGGATTCTGAACAAAGCGTTGCTTTAATAATTGACCCTTGCAGTGTATTATTTAATTTTCTACAACCTTATATTCAGCAAGAACAGTTTGAGTTTTACTTGCCTGGGTATTAACGTGTTGAGCTAATGTGTACAATGTTCCATATCTTCCTAGTTACATTTTAATATTCCATAAACAGACGCATAATTTGGATAACAGAAGCACAGTTCATGTGACTGCCAAATAAACTTGAAAGGTATTTGAAATCCTCTTCCTGAGCCCTCCACATGTATTATCTTGACTAATTTTACATCAAAAACAGTCAACAATAAACAGCTTGATATTTTACACTTCATTTGGGTGGCATCAAAATTCGAGACAGTGCAAAAAAATCTAAAAGAATTCTTGCCTTATACCACTTTTCACTCCAGCATGTGAGGTTCATTATACTTTTGTAAGCCAAGGGAACAAAATTTAGCAGGAGCATACAATCGATTGCATAGCGCCTTTCAGAGTCTGGCATGATTGCCAGCTCTTTCTTCACATTTACTTCATTATCACAGGCTCAGGATCCCTTCTAGAGAGCAGCAGAAGCTTTGTATAAACTATCTTATTATCAGAAACTGAAAGGCTCTGCCCTCCTTTGCGGCCCTTCAAACATACAGCTCTGTGTAATAAAACAAGAAACAAATGGCTGAGTGTTTCAGAATCCTCCAGATGGCATCCCCTTTTACCTCTCCAAAACAGCCTCTCTTGTTTTGGATAGAGAGCATGTTTTTCATCAGTCACTTTGACTGTTTGATTTAAACACTGCTGCTCTGCATCAAGAAAGCCTGCCGAAATGAAAGGAAAAAAGGTGGCAGTGCGCTGGCCTCTGCTTTCTCAGTAACGATCCACACTTTTTTTTTCCCTGCCTACATCTCTCCCCTAACCACCCCCACTCCAGCAGGACTAGTCCCTTAATCCCTTTGTTAAGGATGAACTCACAAACTCTGGGAGAAAATCAGCTATCAGTTGAGGGAGGATTTTCCAGATGCTAAAGGCATTTTTTTATGCGCTCACATCAAAGTAATGAAGTTATTACAGAGTTTTTTCTCTGTGAACTTTAAAATATGCTGCTCCAGTAATTATAAAACTATTAGAAAGCATTAGATTTTCTTAGATTTCCTTTTTCTGTTCCTTATTGGAAAATAGGTGCTCAATTAACTTAGTTAGAGATCTACTTAGCTGCACAGTTCTAGCAATTGCTGTTTTCTCTTAATCACATGCCCATTCTCTTCGAGCTCAAAGAGGAGGTGCACAATATCTGCCATTAAAATCAACAGGAATTTCACCTTGCCATGGAATGATATGAATCAAGGTGCCTTCCTCAACAATGGCAATGCACAATTCTAGACGACCTCTGACTACAAGATATTCTTACCCACAAACTATTATGAAAGGCTGAATCGCATGTAGTTGATAAACTTGAGTGTCACTTCACCCTTGACATGATGGAGACCACATCTTGTCTAATGCCTTCCAGCAAGTTCCTTATAACCTGTCAGAAGTGTTTATTTTCCTTCTCAAATAAAAGGAACTGTATGAATCTTTCTGCAATCAGTTGGAATGTCCACAGCCTAATTGTTCTGCGCAGGTAATATTTATTCATTGTGATCCATTTACATTTTTTCTTGCAGAACTGCGCACAAAGGCATTACTTATCAGTGAGTAAGGTCTGTGCTTGGAAGATGGAAGCTATGGCTTGATTATGTTTTTTGAAGTGGTCAACTAGGAATGATAATTACACTGATTTTTGTATACCTCTGGAGTTATTTACCCTAAATAGTGGGAAACAGGCATAATCAGTTCAGTCCCTACTTTACATCTGATTTTGAGGTTATTTCAATGCCATGTACTCATCCAGCTTAATGCCAGACTTAACAATACTTCACTACTGAGTGTGTAGGCTAATGGCACCTTAGGGGAAATGATTGTGCGTTGGTAATATTACTATACCAGTAATGCATTGTACCAGCATTGTACTAATACCACAGCCATCTTCCCATTGGTAGTTGTAACACTAACCAGCAGAAAATTTGTAGCCAATGCCTATTGATTTCCGTTTTTCTAGGGCTCCTTGACCCCACATTTGGTTGAATGCGGTCTTGATGTCAAGGCTGTCATTCAACTTTATCTCGAGAATTCAGCTCTTTGATTCAAATATGGACCAAATGTGTAATGAGGTAAGGAGCTGAGTAGCCATGATGGAACCCAAAATGGGCAACATGGAGCAGGTGCTGCTTGATAGGAGTGTCGATGACACCTCCCATCACTTTACTGATGATTGAGTGTAGACTGATGGGGTGGTAATTGGCTGGGTTGGATTGGTCCTGCTTTGTCCATACAGGAAATACCTTGGCAATTTCCCACATTTGTTGGGTGGATATCAGTGTAGTAACTGTATTTGAAGAGCTTGGCTCGGGAAGTGGCAAGTTGTGGAGAACAAGTTTTCAGTACTATTGCTGGAATGTTGTCAGGGCCCACAACCTTTGCAGTATCCAGTGCCGCCAACAGTTTCTTGATATTGAATGGAGTGAATCAAATTGACTGAACACTGGTAACTATGATGCTGGGGACCACTGGAGGAGGCCAAGATGGATTATCCACCCAGCACTTCTGGCTTAAGATTGATCAAAAGTTTCAGCCTTACTTTTTGTACTGATCTGTGGGCTCTTCTATCATTTTGAGGATGGGAATAGTTATGGAACCTCTTCCTCCAGTGAGTTGTTTAATTATCCACTACCATTCACACTGGATGTAGAGTTTAGATCTGATCTATTGGTTGTGAGATCACTTAACTCTATCTATCATTTCCTCTTTATTTGTTTAGCATGCAAGAAATTAGAGTAGGTTGACTACTCTAAGCTTCCTTCCCAGCACCCATACTATTTGGAACCATTTCACCAATTCTTCACTCAAAATCTGGAAATCTTTCCTTGACAGTACTATGGGCATATGTATATCTCAAGGACTTCAGCAATACAGGAATGTAGCCTCCCAGAACCTTTTCAGGGGAACTTCGAGATGGACAAGAAATAATAGCCTTATCAGCAACACCATTGTACCATAAGTGAATAAAAATAGCAGTTATATTTAGCATTGTAATCAGCTTCAAGGGTCTTAATCCAAGCTAAAATAACTTCTGCAGTTACTTCTCCTGTTAAGAGTCTGGTTCCATGTCTTTCCACAGCACTACCATTTATAGAACAGTTTTAAACATCCGAATGGAGCTATCAAACAGATTTGATATTAATCCAAATAAACAGATATTAGAGGAGATGACCAAAAGCTTGGTCAAAGAGGTAGGTTTGAAGCTGCATCTTAATGTAAAAAATGAGCTAGATGTTCAGAAGCAAAAAGTTTCAAGGTATAAATTCCAGAATTTAGGGCCTAAGCAGTGGCTTTTACTCCCAGGGCAAGTAAATTAATGGATGCGCAAACAGCCAAAATTGGAGCAGCTCTCATAACAACAACAACAACAAGTCAAAATACAGAAGGGAAGTAGAGGGCTTGGTGATGTGGTATAATGAGAAAAATCTCTCTAATGTCAGCAAAACTAAAGAACTGATCACTGACTTCAGAAAGAGAGGAGGAGAACAAGCCCCCATCTACATTAACGGTGCTGAGGTTGCGGCGGTGAACAGCATCAAGATCCTCAGAGTGAGGATAACCGCCAACTTGTCTTGGACTTCCCACATGGATGCGACCGTCAAGAAGGCATAAAAATGCCTCTTCTTCCTCAGGTAGCTCAGGAAATTTAGTGTGTCCATAAGGATCTTCACCAACCTCTGCAGATGCACCATTAAAAGGACACTGTCCGAGTGCCTAACGGCCTGGTTTGCCGACTGCTCTGCCCAGGACCGGAAGAAACGACAGAAGGTTATGTGCACAGCCCAGACCACCATGGAACCTTCCATCCACACGCTCCATTTACTTGGCTCGCTGCCATGGAAAGGCTGCCAACACCATCAAAGACCTGTTGCACCCCAGTAATGCTCTTCTACAACCTCTTCCGTCAGGCACTAGATATAGAAACCTGCTCACGTGCACCAGCAGGTTCTGGAACAGCTTCTTGCTGGTCATTAATAGACTGAAGAATGGACTCACTAGCCTCAAATAAAGCTGATTTTGCTAAGGTTAATCTCACCTAGCACATTCTCTGTTCAATTTAACCTGTATGCTTCTGTCTGTCTAAGTCTTTTTGATCTGTACATCCTTGCTTACTGCCTATACTGCTTGTAAACACAACTTTTCATTGTACACATGACAATAAATCATGCAATCTATTACTGAGTGTAAAACAAATGACCTTTTTAGCTCATTCTCCATAATCTTTATTCTCAGCACTCTGGTAAGTCCCTTAAATCAATAGAGCAATTTTAGAACATTTTTGAATTGCAACATACCTGAAATAACGCTGTGCAACTACTACATTTATCAGCTATCCTTTTTTCCTAATGCGCAAAGCATTCTGAATAATAGCTTCAGATATTCTAAAATTTTTTTTGCTGATGTAATTTCTTACGATGTAGTTTCAATATTAAATATTTTGATAGTATGACTATTATCATTGTGTGGGCTTACACATGTTTTCAATAGATGTACACAATTATAAATTGGAATCAGAAAGAAGTTAACACAGTTTTGTTTGGCTTATTGCCAGGATGAAGAGAGGGTAACGTAAGGACACTTAAGCCTCTGCCAAATGTTTATCTATAAGGGCTTCAACAGCTTGCCCTTTATTCTTACTAACTTAAATTAAGGAGACACCATTTAAGCACTGAAACAATAGAACAAGAAAATTTCCCTAAAAGTCGGGAAATTTATGTCTAATTAAAATCTGCAATATAATTTTCTGCAGAATTTGAATAGTTATTACTTTCAGGATGTGCCCAATCATTCTAAAGTTGAAAGAAAGTGAATAATCATTTTGGAAAGAAAGGAGGTTCATAATACTATTTCTCATTTGATTACCTTTCCCACCATCAACAGACTCATTTGATAAGCCCAAATGATGAGCATAATTTATAACATTTAGTTAGTGTACCAGGACTGATTTCCTCTCAACAAGCAGTCAAAATGACCTGAACTTTTCTCCCTATGAACTTGCAGGGATTGAAAGTTCTTTATATCTTACTCTGTAAATATAAGTGATTTGAGGAATAGCATCAAAATTCTCAATCCATTTTCCTTCATCCATCACAGCTCTTCTCTCTTCTGGAAGCATTGCCTGAATTATAGCAGTAAGCATTGGATGGTTGCATCAATGGCTCAAAATATGACAAAATGTTGGTCGAGATTCTTGTACCAACTTTCTTGCTCTCTAATTCTCTATCAAGGCTTTACTGTGCCTGGGCCATTGTGTCAAGCTAAACCAAGGTCTTCAGTAAATGATTCACAAGAGTGTTAGGGGCTCTCAGCCAATGTTCCCTCGAGGCTGAATAGCAATCCAAAAGTTCCTGCAGAAGCTGCACACAAGTTGGCCCTTTATGTCATCGCAAGTGCATGACCATGGAAAAAAAACCTAAAGGGACCATGTACTTAAAGAAAAGGACAATACACTACAAAAAAGAAGCTAGACAGCACATTGTTCTTAGCCTATTTAAGATTCTTTCTCCCTTCCCTGGCACTGCAGCAAAGTTCTTACTGCAGCATCACCTTCATTTCTCCAAGGGATAATGCTGAGCTACTCCCTTGCTGGCACGATTCCTGCCAGGAATCATTCAAATATCTGATGAATCCCCTACCCCCAAACTTGGAAACTGGTAAGTGATCAAGCCAGTTTATGGAACTCCCATTTAAATCAGGCTGTGGTAGACTCTTTAAAGTCCAATTCTAGTGTATCTCTCTACTCCATTAAGCTGCTCGGGACTCATTTTAAAAAAGCGCTTTACAACAGCGATTGAAATGTCTGTCATTTTTAGATTCCCATTCTGCTAACTTTACGTTGTCTCCTTCTGTCTATTAATGCATCTATAAGGCTGATAAAAAGAATCCCAGCAACTGACAGAATTCAAGCATGGCTCACAATTTGGGTAGAGACTTGATACAGTGATTCTCCGGAAAATATTAGATAATCACTGCATATTAACAGCATTTCATTTACATGTTTGTCAACACTGACATCCAAGCACAGTTTCAAAGGTTGATTTAAAGATCCACCATTAAACATGTGTTACAGTTATAGGGTTTTTGCAAACTGTACAGATGACTGCAGCTGTCAGATGACAGAGTAAAAATATAGAAAAACAGCAGTAAATATGGTCAAAGGTAGACAAAATAGTAAAACAGCACAATTAATACCTTTTCACTTGAATGCACATATATTCAGAACAAAATAAATGAACTAATGGCACACAGAAGTTAATGGATAAAATCTTAGAGCTATTATAGAGCAAAAGTTACAAGGAGGTCAATGCTGGAACTAAATGTTCAGGGATATGTGACTTTTCAAAAAAATAGGCAGGAGGGAAAAGATGGTGGGGTAACTTTGTTAGTACAGCCTCTTGTGCTTGGTGCCATGCAAGTGGGAGGAGGAAAAAGGAATGTAGTAGTGGCAGGGGTCAGTACAATTAGGAGGATAAACACAGTTCACTGTACCAGTGCGCATTAATCCCAAAGACTGTATTGCCAACCAGTTCCAGGATTAAGGACATCTTCTTGTGGTGGAGAGTAACTTGGAGAAGGGAGAGAATCCATTTGGCATCACCCATGTTGGCACTAATGAAATTGATAGGACTAGAAAGGAGATTATACTGAAAGAATTTGAACAGTTAGGAGCTAAGTTGTAAAGCAAAATCCCCAAGGTAATAATCTCTGTGTTACTGCCTGAGTTACAGGTAAATTAGCACAAGGTAAATAAGGTCAAAGAGTCAAATATGTAGTTCACAGACTGGTGTAGGTGGAATAGGTTTTATTGTATGCTGTACTGGCACCAATACTGGGGTAAAAGGCTGCTGTTCCAGTGGGACCAGGACTCATTTGAATAGTAGACAATAGACAATAGACAATAGGTGCAGGAGTAGGCCATTAAGCCCTTCGAGCTTGCACCGCCATTCAATATAATCATGGCTGATCATTCCTAATCAGTATCCTGTTCCTGCCTTATCTCCATAACCCTTGATTCCACTATCTTTGAGAGCTCTATCCAACTCTTTCTTAAATGAATCCAGAGACTGGGCGAATTTGAACAGTTGGGAGCTAAGTTGTAAAGCAAAATCCCCAAGGTAATAATCTCTGTGTTACTGTCTGAGTTACAGGTAAATTAGCACAAGGTAAATAAGGTCAAAGAGTCAAATATGTAGTTCACAGACTGGTGTAGGTGGAATAGGTTTTATTGTATGCTGCACTGGCACCAATACTGGGGTAAAAGGCTGCTGTTCCAGTGGGACCAGGACTCATTTGAATAGTGCTCTAGTTAATTGAATAACTGCAGAGAGGGCTTTAAACTGATGGGTGGAGGAAGTGTAGGCTTACAAAACAAAAGGATATGGCAACATTGCAGGGTAGCTATTTGGATAACAATACCCACAGTGACAGAGGAAAGGACAGAGTAAAAATATAGAAAAACAGCAGTAAATAGGGTCAAAGATAGACAAAATAGTAAAATAACACAATTAATACCTTTTCACTTGAATGTACATATATTCAGAACAAACTAAATGAACTAACAGTACACAGATAGAGGTTAATAGATAAAATCTTAGAGCTATTATAGAGCAAAAGTTACAAGGAGGTCAATACTGGCACTAAATGTTCAGGGATATGTAACTTTTCAAAAGAACAGACAGGAGGGAAAAGATGGTGGGGTAACTTTGTTAGTATGGGATTGAATAAGAATGAGACCAATAAATGGTCTTGGATAGGAATATATAAAATCCAAATGGATGATGGTAAGAAGTAACAAGGGAAAAAAAGACTGTAGTTTAGAGGGTTCCTAACATGGTGGGACAGAAAATAAACGAGGAGATAAGGAGGGCGTGTAAAAAACACAGTAACATTAAGCATGGACGACTTTAATCTTCATGTAGATTAGGAAAGTCAAATTGGCAGAGTTAGGCATAAGTAATAATTCATAGTATATTTTGAACAGTTTCTTGGAACAATATATTGTAGATCTAACCAGGGGTGAGGCTATTTGGGTCGTAATGTGCAATAAGTGATCTCAGAGTAAAAACCCCCCAAAACAGGAATCCTATCATGTTAGAATTTAGCATTGAGATTGAGACTGAGACTGAGAAGCATGGGTCAAAAATAACTGTGTGCTAAACTTAAATAAGGTTAATTACAAAGTAATGAGGGAAGAGTTAGCTGGAATGCACTGGGAAAGGAGTTTAGCAGCAAAGACAGGGGCAGAAATAGCGGCAGAATTTTAAGAAACTAGTTCACTCCTCACATCAAAGTCAATTTCCAGTGAGAAAAAAGATTCTAGGAAAGGGATAAACAATTGTGGTTAACCAAGGAAGTTAAAGCTAACATCAAATTGAAACTAAAAACGTACAAGAAAAGATTAGTGGTAACCCAGAGGATTAGAAAAATTTGAAAAACCAAAATAATTGACTAAAAAGGGTGGAAGAAAATAAACTTTATAAGTAACATTGCAAGTAATAACAGGACAGACAACAAGAGTTTTAAAAAATATATAAAAAGGCAGAAGCTAAAGTTAACCCAGGTCCCTTAGCAAATAAAGCTTGGGAAATAATAAAGGCAAACCAAGAAATGACAGAGGAGTTCAATAAGGCTGCATCTGCTGACACCCTGGAGGATGTGCTGCAGTAGTGAAATATCCAAATTAAATTAGAATAAAGAGCGTTAGAAATCAGGCAAATGCATAAAATTCAAAAAATTAATGAAAAATTATACAATTGAAGTGAACAAACTATTAAAGAAAATAGATATTCTTAAAAATCAGTTTTATATTCATATGAAGTCTGTTTAAAAAAAAAACAAAGCAAGCATGTGCAGTCAGAATTCATCATTGTACCGTTGGATGCTGGCACATAGAAACATATAGGTACTCAGTTTAGATCTGATCAAAATCAATCTGATGTAACCAGGACCTTGTAGCAGGAGACACAATGCAATGGGGTGTCTTCAGTGTGAAAATGAGACTTTGTCCCCACAGGGACTGATCAGTGATCAGCTTTCTGTTTAGTGATAAGTAAATATGTGAGGACCGATCTCATTTTTTCTCTCTTGTTACCTCTCTCACAACTTCCCACAGGCCCAAAGTGGTAGATATGTTCTTCAGCACCCGTCCAGTTTGGTCTGCAGTGGTAGTCAGCCACTCTTGGTGATGAATAGTAAAATCCCTCAACCAGTAAACATTTGTGTTTTTGCTACCCTCAGCACTCCTGCCAAGGCATGTTCAAAATGGAAGAACACTGATCATTCATCAGCTCAGAGAGGTAGTAATCAGCAGGAGGTGTGTTCTGATGCCATCAGACTGCATGGGATCTACAGTCAATGTTGAAGACTCCCAACTTCTCCTGTCACCTACTATAATAATGAGCTATCATCTCTGGTGAAATTGTGATTATCTGATTAAAACAATTCAAGATTGACATTATTAAGCAGTAGAATATTCCCTACAATGTGTTAAACATATGGATTAATGCAAAAAAAAGCCTTTCCAAGGTGTTTTGCAACAGTCTGGCTGAAAATTGATCACCAAGAAATTAGTATTATAATGAGCTTGTTTGCTTTGGCAGACCTGCACCGTTAGCCCAGATACAAAGAATTTGACTTGAGAGTCAGATACTGAATTGTGAAATGTGTAACACAAAGGATTACAAAGTCCCAGATTATTGGTTTATTCTCATTCTTTTTTCCTTCCTCACTATTGTGGTTTTCTTCCTCGGGATTGTCAAGCACATAAATAATCAGACCGGAATCATTTCTTCCCCAATATTCTGATCAATCTTAAGTCGCACAGAATTGATTTTAAAAAAAGTTTAATTATATAAGATGCTTAACTCACGTTTGCCTACGTGGAAAATAGTAAGAATATTTTCTACTTTATCTGTTTGGTTAGTAATCTGGCAAGGTACATTGCTCAATTGTTATACAATCCATTTGATTTTCTTACCATTCCAATCAAAGCAATGTCATTACCTGACTAATCATGATGTTGAAAGTTTATTTGGCAGCATCCCAAAAAAAACTATATTACTGCATTAAAGAAGGCATGACAGGGTGGTGATGAGCTGGCATTGTGGATTTTGCCACACTGATTCTAACCCTAAGCCTATCGCATGCAGAGATGCCATCAACTATTTCAGCATACCCTGAAAAGCAAATGGTATGTGGACCTTAATTCAAGACAATTTGAATGTAGCAGCAAAGATATCTTGCTTCAATTGCATAGAACACTGCTCAGTCTGCATCTGGAGAACCATGTGCAGTTTTGGTCTTGTTAAATTTGTTAATTTTCCATTTCATTTACTGTGAAATCTGAAAGAGAATGCCTTTCTAAATTTAATGCTGTGCTGAGCTTTTCAAACAATATTTCGCTGAGTTCTGCAGCCAGGAGACAGCTTGGCTTTGTTTGAATTCAATGTGACCTTGCGACAGTCGAATTCAGCGAAAGCTGAGGAAAGCATAAAAACAGTTATGTCCATGACCAGGGGATGAGAAAATAACAACTTGAGTTTTCCCAGTCTTTGCGCTTGAGAGCGTGATAAGAATGGTATAAGAAGAGTATCTGAATCATACTCAGGTGCCCCTTACATGAGGCATCTGGCCGAATGTATTGGGTCAGTTCTGCAGAATCTGTACAAAAGCTTTTTTCTTTGCTCTTATTAACAGTTGAGTCAAGTCGATTTAATTTCCACGACCATCTCCTTGCCGAAGGAAAGATATACTTGCTTTAGAGAGTGCAGCAGAGGTTCATCAGATAAGATTCCTGGGATGGTGGGATTATTGTAAAGAGATGGAAAAAATTAGGCATGTATCCTCAAAAGACACAATCATAGCAACTTGCTGAATTCTTAAAGTGGAGAAAGTGAGGTCTGCAGATACTGGAGATCAAAGTTGAAACTTTATTGCTGGAACAGCACAGCAGGTCAGGCAGCATCCAGGGAACAGGAGATTCGACGTTTCGGGCACAGGCCCTTCTTCAGGAATTCTTAAAGTGATAGACGGAGTTGATGCAGAAGGAAGATTTCCCTGGCTGTCCGGTCTAACTAGGGGATGCAGCCTCAGAATAAAAGGAAAGCCATTTAGGACTGAGATGGGGAGGAACGTCTTCACTCAGAAGGTGGAATTCTTTACCCCAGAGAGTTGTTGATGATCAGTCAATAAGTTAATCACAGAGAGTGATAGATTATTAGTTACTAATGATATCAAGGGCTTTGGGAATGGAATAGGAAGATAGCACTAAGATAGATAATCAGCCATGATTTAAAATGATGTGGAATGGTGGAGCAGGTTCAAGGAACTGAATGGCCTACTCGTGCTTCTGTGTTCCTAGAACCTACCTGAGAAAACCACAATAAACTGCTGCCTTGGTGTTTGAGTCAGTAAATGCCATGTTCTACCTGTTGTATGTATGCTGCAGCATCTATGCAGTCTCATGAGATTGCTCTTGTGTAGCAACAGCAGCTTTCAGCTATGATCTGAAACTGGGCAACCCTTTTTTTTAATAGAAATGCTTTAATGTTACCATATGGGATGGTACAGGAGTATGGCACAGTGGGCAACCTTTGTTTTGTGCAGCAACATTTCGCCAACCTTTTTTGACATTATGATGAGTGGTTATTATTCCAGCTCCATCCTGCTAATTGGTAAAGTTCTGTTGCTGTTTTATAAATACATGATTTGACTAAATCAAGTGCATGCTACTTACGTATCTGCATATCTAATATGTAACTAATGCTAACCGTTAAAAAGTGTGATAAACAAGACACAAGTCAGACATATTTGATAGAATTTTTGAGGGCGGCAGGGGGCTCGATGTTCTCCATCAAAACAGGCAGTACCCTACTATCCCGATCTCCAGCAGCCCCAAGGGAATTCAATCCCTAATTGACAGTAGGAACCAAGGCTCCCAGCTCCACTGGGAACATCCAATACAGGATTTTCCTTAGGAGGGTGGAAATCCCACTTCCAAGGGCTACTAGCCAATCAAAGGCTGGTGGCTCTCCATTTCTGGCAAAGATACTGACAGCTCTCAGGTGCCCCCTGGATTCCACCACCAGGTCCCTCAGTCAGGCACAGAGTGCTTTTCAACAAGGGTTCTTCCCACCATCAAAGCAGCTGTTGGAAAGGGCTTTCATTTCCCACTTAAGTTGCTCAAATTACCACCTAATTAGAAAAGCTGTTTGCATGTTTAACAATTCTGGATTTCATAGAACATAGAACAGTACAGCACAGAACAGGCCCTTCAGCCCACAATGTTGTGCCGACCATTGATCTTCATGTAGGCACCCTCAAATTTCTGTGACCATATGCATGTCCAGCAGTCTCTTAAATGTCCCCAATAACCTTGCTTCCACAACTGCTGCTGGCAATGCATTCCATGCTCTCACAACTCTCTGTGTAAAGAACCCGCCTCTGACATCCCTCTTATACTTTCCTCCAACCAGCTTATCCAAAGCATCCATATCTTTCCTATAATAGGGCGACCAGAACTGTATGCAGTATTCCAAGTGCAGTCTAACCAAAGTTTTATAGAGCTGCAACAAGATCTCATGACTCTTAAACTCAATCCCCCAAAACACCGTATGCTTTCTTGACAACCCTGTCCATTTGAGTGGCCATTTGAAGGGATCTATGTACCTGCACACCAAGATCCCTCTGTTCCTCCACACTGCCAAGAATCTTATCCTTAATCCTGTACTCAGCAATTGGGAGGAAGGAAGGGGAAAGCTGGCATGGTCTTCACCACACTCTTCAATACACTCTCCCAGCATCCCCATACCTCCAGACTTGTCTGGGTTTGATAGGTAATTCTGTTAATCAATTTTAAAAGGTAAACTCACAGACAAAATGTTTTTAAAAATTGCATCTTTCTTTTCCTGTAATTGTCATATGTGACTCTTCTTGTTTCTATTCCACCACGAGCTGAAATTTCTGTAGCTTCACTATAGCACCAGGAGGATAATGGGGTCAGCATGTTGACCCAATAGTGGCTTCATCCAAAACAATTACAACACTTAAAAGGCATCTGGATGAGTATATGAATAGAAAGTGTTTAGAGGGATATGGGCCAAGTACTGGCAAATGGGACCAAATTAATTTAGGTTGCCTGGTCGGCGTGGACAAGTTGGACCAAAGGGTCTGTTTCCGTGCTGTACATCTCTATGGCTCTATGACTCTATAACAGGTACATGATCTTTAGTATAAAACAGTAACTGTCGATACCATTTGTGAAAGTGCAATCACGTCTACTCCACTGATCGTCAGGAAAATCAGAATGACATTTACGTTGTCAAATATGGGAAAAGGGCTTTTTGACACTTCTTTTTATAAATGCTTAAGAGAGTGTTCAATTTCCAACTCCGGGCTCTTTCCTGAAGGCAATCAATCATGTGGCATTAGGCACCCTGCCACTTTGGTAATTTATGTTCACCTTTTTGACTGGAGTAAAAATTAACTGGTGGAATTTCTGATGGTAATGATGTTAAACTGGGAGCAGTTTGAGTGGGAGACATGAAACTCCCCACTGGAACTTACCATCGACAAAAATAGAACCAGGGACTCAGAATAAATATCACACTCTAAGTTCATGCCACTACTTGAAATCCACACCCCTTTCTCAATACCACCAGATTTAAGTCACCCATACATCCTTTTAGATTCAGGACTTTAGAGATCCTCCTTTGTCGTGTGTTTTCTTTGCTAGCAGCATGTTGCCACACACATTTCACATTGAAGAAAAGAAAAACAATCTTATTATTCCCTCTTACTACTGTGATTTGATTAGAGTTGCAATTGAGACAGATGCAAGTGTTGCTCCAAATGACTTTGTTTAAACAAGCATGCAGACATTGATAAAGTTGTGACTTTCACTGATTTCATGCCGAGACAGCTTTCCTATCGGTTATGCTGCAGGATTATCTTCATACATATCATTAGAAAGTAGCACTTGATGAAATTCTCTTTTTAGGAATAGGTATGAAAGGTAGTCCTGACTCATGACTTGCTCAAGGTTTATCACATCCTACAGCTAACCGATCAACTTTCAAGGCATTCATACACAAATAACCAGCTCACACTATTAAATGAAGAATGTTGGATGACATATGAGGTAACCTGGAGCATGGGCTGGAACAGTAAAGAGAAGAAATATGCCAAGAATGAAGAAGAACTAGGAATGATTAAATCCATCTGTAACTAGCTTGAAAACTGCTGCAGCCAAAGCATGATGTAATAAACAAAACCAGTTCTCAAATGTAAGCACTGAAAGACTGATAGGCTAAACTTCCAGCTCTAGTTTACATTTTCTTCAAACAATTACTTCATGCTTAAACAGATATTTCTTTTGGAGTGCCTCAAGGATATATCGAACCCTACATTTATCAGCAAACAGCTGTGTTATAATCTCTGGGAGGTTTAATCTGGTGTGGCACTATCTCATTATTTCAGGCTACTTTGTTTTTCAGGACATTCTCATGATAATTCCTTCTCCAAAGTGCAATAAATCTCAGGAGCTATTGGGTTTGGTGATTTTCTCAATGACAATGCATATTTGCATTTGTTTGCATTCGCAGATGGTATTCTGACAAACTTGTGAGGTATCATGGGTTTTACAATGACAAACAGCACTGGTCTGTGAGAGAATTCCAAATTAGGAAAATGAGTGGAATTTATTTGGAACTCTTGATACTTTTACATTCATTCCTGACCACTCAGTTTAGCAAAGTTCTTAGTTTATTAAACCATCCATATACAAAATGAGCATCTTTCTTCTCAGTTGCTTAGTATCACTACTTTAACTAAAATTCAGCCTAGTCTTTTGTTCATTTTATAACTTATCGCTTTTTTTTAAACCATCAACTTTCGCTTTTATTTTAATATGGATTTAAGAGTTCAGGTAGGATAAAACTATAAAGAAAAATCAAATTTGACCTTGGAGTTAGCAGGAGCACTGACAAATTTATAATGAGAAATTGCAAGGAAGAGTGATTGAAAACTACAACAAAGGATGAGGGCATAGCCTTTTCGCTGCCATTGCCAGAAAGCAGAGTTGAACTCTGATTCATTGAAGAGTATAAAAACGTATGCCAATTGCAGCACCATGCATATTCAAAAGTGAAACTGTTGAAGTTACAGCATACGTTTCAATGTGAGCTAAATAGTGGAAAAGCGAGCAAGGGGATGTGATGGATGGCAATTATAGGAAGAGGGGAAAGACTCCGATATAGTCACATGGATGGCATAACTCCAGGAAAGGTAAGAGAGGTAGGCAGCTAGTGCGTGGGTCTTCTGTAGCTGTCCCCATTTCAAACAGGTACGCTGTTTTGGAAGATGTAGGGGGGTGATGGATTCTCAGGGGAACATAGCACGAACAGCCAAGTTTCTGGTATTGAGACTGGCCCTAATGTAATGAGAGGTACGACAGGTTCTAAGCGATCGATTGTGTTAGTTGACTCTCTCTAGTCTGAGGTACAGACAAGACGTTTCTGTAGCCAGCAGTTAAAATCAGAATGGTGTGCTTCTCTGGTGCCAGGATCAAGGATGTCTCTGAGAGGGTGCAGAATGTTCTCAAGGGGAAAGGGGTCAGCAGGAGGTCATTGTACACAATGGAACCAACAACAGAGGAAGGAAAAAGGTTGAGATTCTGAAGGCAGATTACAGAGTTAGGCAGGAATTTCAAAAGGAGGTCCTCGAGAGTAGTTGGGAGCCAGGGAGATAGTGGTACAGTTGAGCAAAGAAGTGAGTCAAACAATCTGAGCAGGCAGGAACGAAGCAGAGAACAAGGTAGGACTGATAAATTACACTGCATTTATTTCAATGCAAGAGGCCTAACAGGGAAGGCAGATGAACTCAGGGCATGGTTAGGAAGATAGGACAGGGATATCATAGCAATTACAGAAACGTGGCTCAGGGATGGACAGGACTGGCAGCTTAATGTTCCAGGATACAAATGCTACAGGAAGGACAGAAAGTGAGGCAAGAGAGGAGGGGGAGTGGCGTTTTTGATAAAGGATAGCATTATAGCTGTGCTGAGGGAGGATATTCCCAAAAATACATCCAGGGATGTTATTTGGGTGGAACTGAGAAATAAGAAAGGGATGATCACTTTATAGGGATGGAATTTAGACCCCCTAATAGTCAGAGGGAAATTGAGAAACAAACTTGTAAGGAGATCTCAATTATCTGTAAGAATAATAGGGTGGTTATGGTAGGGGATTTTAACTTTCCAAACATAGATCTGGGGCTGCCTTTATGTTAAGGGTTTGGATGGAGAGGAATTTAAGGGTGTACAAGAAAATTTTCTGATTCAGTGTGTGGATGTACCTACGAGAGAGTGCGCAAAGCTTGACTTACTCTTGGATAATAAGGCAGGGCAGGTGACTGAGGTGTCAGTGGGGGAGTTCTAAATTGGAGGAAGGCCAATTTTGACGATATTAGGCAAGAACTTTCAAAAGCTGATTGGGCACAGATGTTCGCAGGTAAAGGGACGGCTGGAAAATGGGAAGCCTTCAGATATGAGATAACGAGAGTTCAGAAAATGTATATTCCTGTTGGGGTGAAAGGGAAGGCTGGTAGGTGCAGGGAATGCTGGATGACTAAAGAAATTGGGGGTTTGGTGAAGAAAAGGAAGAAAGCATATGTCAGGTATAGACAGGATAGATCGAGTGAATCCTTAGAAGAGTATAAGGGCAGTAGGAGTATACTTAAGAGCGAATTCAGGAGGGCAAAAAGGGGACATGAGATAGCTTTCGCAAATAGAGT
Source organism: Chiloscyllium plagiosum (assembly GCF_004010195.1). Classification (NCBI taxonomy): domain Eukaryota; kingdom Metazoa; phylum Chordata; class Chondrichthyes; order Orectolobiformes; family Hemiscylliidae; genus Chiloscyllium; species Chiloscyllium plagiosum. Next base: position 24,635,886 of record NC_057727.1, read on the forward strand.
TAAGGAGAATCCAAAGGGTTTTTACAAATATATTGAGGACAAAAAGGTAACGAGGGCGAGAATAGGGCCCCTCAAGATCAGCAAGGCCACCTTTGTGTGGAACTGCAGGAGATGGGAGAGAGATACTAAATGAATATTTTGCATCAGTATTTACTGTGGAAAAGGACATGGAAGATATGGAATGTAGGGAAATAGATGGTGACATCTTGAAAAATGTCCATATTACAGAGGAGGAAGTGCTGGATATCTTGAAAAGCATTAAAGTGGATAAATCCCCAGGACCTGATCAGGTGTACCCTAGAACTCTGTGGGAAGCTAGAGAAGTGATTACTGGGCCTCTTACTGGGATATTTGTATTATCAATAGTCACGGGTGAGGTGCTAGACGACTGGAAGTTGGTAACATGGTGCCACTGTTTAAGAAAGGTGGCAAGGACAAGCCAGGGAACTATAGACTGGTGAGCCTGACGTCAGTGGTGGGCAAGTTGTTGGAGAGAATCCTGAGGGACAGGATGCACATGTATTTGGAAAGGCAAGGACTGATTAGGGATAATCAACATGGCTTTGTGTGTGGGAAATTATGTCTTTCAAACATGATTGCGTTTTTTAAAGAAATAACAAAGAGGATTGATGAGGGCAGAGCAGTAGACATGATCTGTATGGACTTCAGTAAGGTGTTCGAGAAGGTCCTCGTGGGAGACTGGTGTGCAAGGTTAGACCTCATGGAATACAGGGAGAATTTGCCATTTGGATACAGAATTGGCTCATACTCAGAAGACAGAGGGTGGTGGTGGAGAGTTGTTTTTCAGACTGGAGGCCTGTGACCAATAGGGTCGGTGCTGGGTCCACTACTTTTCATCATTTATATAAACGATTTGGATGTGAGCATAAGAGGTATAGTTAGTAAGTTTGCTGATGATACCAAAATTGGAGGTGTAGTGGACAGCAAAGAAGGTTATCTCAGATTGCAATGGGATCTAGATCAGAAGTAGTGACCATAATACAATAAGCTTCAATCTGCAATTTGAGAGGGAGAGGGTACAATTGGAAGTGACAATATTTCAGTTGAATAAAGGGAACTATGGAGCTATGAGGGAGGAGCTGGCCAAAGTTCAATGGTGCAATACTTTAGCAGGGATGACAGTGGAGGAACAATGGCAAATATTTCTGGGTATAATGCAGTTTAGGTATGTGAAAGGCAAAAAAATAGTTAAGATTAAAATTGGGCCCTTGAAGACAGAAACAGGGGAATATATTATGGGGAACAAAGAAATGGCAGAAGAATTGAATTGGTACTTCAGATCTGTGTTCACTGGGGATGACACAAGCAATCTCCCTGAGGTAATAGTGACTGAAGGACCTGAACTTAAGGGAATTTCTATTTGCCAGGAATTGGTGTTGGAAAGACTGTTAGGTCTGAAGGTTGATAAGTCCCCGGGGCCTGATGGTCTACATCCCAGGGTACTGAAAGAGGTGGCTCAAGAAATCGTGGATGCGTTGGTGATTATTTTCCAGAGTTTGATAGATTCGGGATCAGTTCCTGCGGATTGGAGCTGAAAATGTGTTGCTGAAAAAGCACAGCAGGTCAGGCAGCATCCAGGGAACAGGGGAATCGACGTTTCGGGCATAAGCCCTTCTTCAGGAATAGGGAGGAAGAGAGCTTCTTCAAGGAAGAAGGGCTTATGCCCGAAACGTCGATTCTCCTGTTCCCTGGATGCTGCCTGACCTGCTGCGCTTTTCCAGCAACACATTTTCAGCTCTGATCTCCAGCATCTGCAGTCCTCACTTTCTCCTGCGGATTGGAGGGTGGCTAATGTTGTACCACTTTTTAAGAAGGGTGGGAGAGAGAAAACAGGAAATTATAGACCAGTTAGTCTGACCTCAGTGGTGGGAAAGATGCTGGAGTCTGTTATAAAGGATGAAATTACGACACATCTGGATAGTAGTAACAGGATAGGTCAGAGTCAGCATAGATTTAAGAAGGGGAAATCATGCTTGACTAATCTTCTGGAAATTTTTGAGGATGTAACTCTGAAGATGGATGAGGGAGATCCAGTAGATGTAGTGTACCTGGACTTTCAGAGAGCTTTTGATAAGGTCCCACATAGGAGGTTAGTGAGCAAAATTAGGGCGCATGGTATTGGGAGCAAAGAACTAACTTGGATTGAAAGTTGGTTGGCTGATAGGAAACAAAGAATAGTGATAAACGGCTCCATTTTTGAATGGCAGGCAGTGACCAGTGGGGTACCGCAGGGATCAGTGCTGGGACCGCAGCTTTTTACAATATATGTTAATGATATAGAAGGTGGTATTAGTAATAACATTAGCAAATTTGCTGATGATACTAAGCTGGGTGGCAGGGTGAAATGTGATGAGGATGTTAGGAGATTACAGGGTGACCTGGACAAGTTAATGTGGATAAATGTATGATTATCCACTTTGGTGGCAAGAACAGGAAGGCAGATTACTACCTAAATGGAATCAATTTAGGTAAAGGGGCAGTACTGAGAGATCTTGTACACCAGTCAGTGAAGGTAAGCATGCAGGTACTGCAGGTAGTGAAGAAGGCTAATAGCATGCTGGCCTTCATAACAAGAGGGATTGAGTATAGAAGCAAAGAGGTTCTTCTGCAGCTGAACAGGGCCCTGGTGAGCTCTGGAGGCAGGAAACATGTTTCCACTGATGGGTGAGTGTCGAACCAGAGGACACAGCTTAAAATACCATTTAGGACAGAGATGAGGAGAAACTTCTTCACCCAGAGAATGGTGGCTGTGTGGAATGCTCTGCCCCAGAGGGCAGTGGAGGCCCAGTTTCTGGATTCATTTAATAAAGAGTTGGATAGAGCTCTCAAGGATTGTGGAATCAAGGGTTATGGAGATAAGGCAGGAACAGGATACTGATTAAGGATGATCAGCCATGATCATATTGAATGGTGATGCAGGCTCAAAGGGCAGAATGGCCTACTCCTGCACCTATTGTCTATAGATGGGCCAATGGGCTGAGGAGTGGCCAGAGAGAAAAATGGCTATGATGACAGTTAATTATGTCAGTTTTAGAACATCACTACAGGGGCTCCTCAGGTCAGAAGTTTGAACCTTTGGCAATAATTGCAGTATTCAGTTTCATCAGCAACTCTTTAGATAAAGCACACTGCACCCACATCCACCTACATATTGTTAATAATCAAGACTGGAAGATAGCAAATGTTAGTCCCCTTGTTCAAGAAAGGAAGTAGAGACAACCCTTGTAAATATAGACCAATGAGCCTTACTTTGGTTGTGGGTAAAGTGTTGGAAAAGGATATTAGAGGTAGAATTTATAATCATCGAGAAAGGAATAAGCTGATTAGGCATAGTCAACATGGTGTTGTGAAAGGTGGGTAGTGCCTCACAAACCTTATTGATTTCTTTGAGAAGGTGACCAAACAGGTAGATGAGGGTAAAACAGTTGATGAGGTGTACATGGATTTCAGTAAGCTGTTTGATAATGTTCCCCATGGTAGGCTATTGCATAAAATACGGAGACATGGGATTGAGGGTGATTTAGCTGCTTGGATCAGAAATTGGCCACCTGAAATGAGACAGAGGGTGGTGGTTAATGGGAAATGTTCATCCTGTAGTTCAGATACTAGTGGTGTACCATAAAGATCTGTTTTGAAGTCACTGCTGTTTGTCATTTTAATAAATGACCTGGATGAGGATGTAGGAGGATGGGTTAGCAAGTTTGTGGATGACACTAAGGTTGGTGGAGTTGTGGATAGTGCTGAAGGATGTTGCAGGTTACAGAGGAACATAGATAAGCTGCAGAGCTAGACTGAGAGGTGGCAAATGGAGTCTGATGTGGAAAAGCGTGAGGTGATTCACTTTGGAAGGAGCAACAGAAATAGTGAGTACTGGGCTAATGGTAAGATTCTTGGTAGTGTAGATGGGCAGAGAGATCTCAGTGTCCATGTTAACAGATCCCTGAAAGTTGGCACCCAGGTTGATGGGGTTATTAAGAAGGCATATGATGTTTTTATTGGTAGTGGAATTGGGTTTCTGAGCTTGAGGTCATGTTGCAGCTATACAAAACAGCGGCCGCATTTGGAGTATTGCATACAGTTCTGGTCACCACATTATTGGAAGGATGTGGAAGCTTTGCAAAGGGTTCAGAGGACATTTTCTAGGATGTTGCCTGGTATGGGTGTGACATTTTATGAGGAAAGGCTGAGGGACTTGAGACTGTTTTCATTAGAGAGAAGAAGGTTGAGAGGTGACTTAATTGAGACTTTTAAGATAATCAGAGAGTTAGATAGGGTGGACAGTAAGAGCCTTTTTCCTCAGATGGTGTTGGTGATCACAAGGGACATGGTTTTAAATTGAGGGATGATAAATATAGGACAGATGTCAGAGGTAGTTTCTTTACTCAGAGAGTAGTAGGGGCATGGAATACCCTGCCTGCAATAGTAGTGGACTTGCCAACTTTAAGGACATTTATATGGTCATTGGATAAATAAATGGATGATAATGGAATAGTGTAGGTTAGATGGGCTTCAGATTGCTTTCACAGGTCAGCGCAACATCAAGGGCCTGTATTGCGCTGTAATGTTCTACGTTCTAAGTTTGCATTGAACAACAAGTAACAATTAAACCATATAAGTGCCGTACAATGATACTCTTTAATACAAGATTGTCTAAACACCTAGCAATAGCATTCGATGACATTATTATTGATGAATCCTCCATAATCAACATCCTGAGTATTAACATTAATCTGAAACTTAACTAAATCACCACATAAATACTTTAACTACAAGAGACATTAGAAATTGGGAATGTGTGTTACTCACCCCTTTCCATCTTCAAGGCCCAAATCAAATGTATGATGAAATGCTCTCAATTTTCCTGTACAAATGCAGCTCAAAAACACTCAAGAAGCTTAACAGCTTACAGACTAAATAAGACCATTTCATAAGCGTTCAATGCACCACCTGAAATCCACCTTAAACACCCACCAACAGCATACCGTGAAGTGCCTCCCAAACCCAGCATCTTTACCATCCAGAGGGAGGAGGATAGCAAGAAAATGGGAACACTTTTATTTACATGTTCCCCTCCAAGAAATACATTATCCTAACTTGGAATTATACCAACATTCCTTTACTGCTGCCAATGGCACAGTCCTGGAATTCCCTTCTTCACAACAACTGTTGGGGCTCCTGCATTACATGGATTGCAGCATTTCAAAAAGACAGCTCATCATCACTTTTCATGCACATTTATACTTATCTTGCCAGTGAAACCTACATGCTTTGACTGAATTGAAGAAAGTCCCATTGATGGGCAAAAGAAATTTATAATCCAAGTACAATTATATACTTACAATTAAATCCTTTACAAAGATATCTTCAAAGGGAAAAATGTTTCCTTCTGAGTGCAGAAAGTAGAGATGCAGGTAGGTAGGCCAGTGAAGAAGGTGCTTGGTATGTTTTCCTTTATTGGTCAGAGTATTGAGTACAGGAGTTGGGAGGTCATGTCAAGATCCCTGTATTTTGAAATATGTCTAACATATGTTCAGTAACACAAATAATTGGCATTCTGTGGTCTGTTGGGACCGATGATCTCATTAAAATTGCAATATCATTGTGCATAATATGTATTTAACCTGAGTCAGTACTGTCCAATGTAATATAGGTACTTTTAAAACTATTCTTATTAACATATACACAGCAATTAAATGCAAGCACTGGTGAGAACAATGCCTCTCTATCATTTTTCAATTTGAACTTTTCACCATTTTTATCTGCCTTCAAACCATGAACTCCCAAAGTGGCACAATTGGCACCAGGATCATGTCACAGTTCTGCAAAAATCAAAATGTTACAGGTTCAGTTTTTTGTGTTCTGAGTTGAATTGAATGAGCCTAATTTATGCAATATTGCATGAGCATGGAATCAAATGAAGACAGAATCATTCATTGCTGTTAAGTCCTTCATTGTTAAACGTACCATCAGGATCAATTCTCTGGGATCAAACCTTAAGATAAAGTGACTGGAATAGAGCCCATTTTGTACACTGTATATAAATTAAGTGATTCTACACAATTTAAAATGCTTTTGTTTATTCTCAAACTTCTGCAATTATCATATAAATCTTCCTATGCAACTTACTTCAATTAATTGCATTAATTTAAATTTCCATCTATGTTTGCATCATTTACTGTGTTTCACATTCATTTCTTTTCTGACCAACATAATCTTCATTTCTAATAATATTTAAAATATACCATAATAATATTCTCATCATTACATTAATGTGTTCTTAGGATTCTGTGAGCAACTCCATTGTGAATCATTACTTTTACAAGAAGAATCAGTATCTCTTGAAGAAGTTGTACACATGAGACATTATCATTTGGTTAATGTTTGTGTACTATCATTGTTGATAAAATGGCAGGGCAGGAACTGCCCAGTTAAAGGGCTCAACTAAAATGATGACAACCTTGACACCACAGGAACTGGGTAGCATGTATTACAATTGCATTTTAATCATGTTAACATTCCATTCCTTTCTAGTGGGGGGAATAAAGACCAGTCCCCATGTCTCAAAGCTGACCGTGGACTAAATAATATTGCAGTTACCTTCATACGGGAATAGGTTTTTCTCTTCAACCAATTATTAGGGGAGCTGATCATTTGTTTTACAAAACAATCTAACTTTCAAACCATTTGATTGGAATTCATGGAAAATTGATTTGTTTTTTCACATTCAGGAAGTCATTCATAACAGATTTAGACAGTAATTAGTGTGATACCCTTTTTAAATAATTTGAATTATGTTGATGATTTTAAGCCACATGAACTATTAGACATTTCCACTCAATGTTTATAAGACTGTGATAGTGCAACTGTCTTACTGGATTTTGCTGGGATATAAAACACTAACTATGCAACTACATCAGATTGTAGACATGATACTTTAAAGCAGTAAGACAGTATGAAAGACCTTATGACAGTAAAGGTGTACTTTTTCACCCTTTCTGTCAAGCTAAAATATTCACTTAAAGGGTATCAGTATTTGGTGGAAGTGTTCCTAGTAGTTTTTTTTCTGTTTGTGTCAAAGCAGATAAACAGCTAATTCAACTCTTTTTGCCTTTTTCTGTGAAGTGGTGATAGCAGTAAGAGATTTAAAATAAGTTTTAGTGAAAACAAGTACGTGATATAAAGCTGTCATTGTCATTTAGTTGATCTAAATAACATAACAATATTTCTTCATTCCAAGTTGAAAGTAGTTTGTTTGAATGAATCAGAGTGTAAAACTTTTGAGGAAAGCGACAGTGAACTACTAAAACCTTATGACTGTGAATACAACGGACCATTATGGCAACAAGAAACCATGCACCTTGAAAACATTCAATCACAATCACAATTATGAGGGAACAAAATAAAGTTTGCTTCAAAGTGTTTCCCACAGAGGGTCACTGGATATCATCTATCTGCCACAAGGCCACAGATGTGGGTGCGTGGAAGTGTCCTTCTCCATAATGATGGCCTGGCATTGTGGTCACAAATAATTAAAACATTTCATTTACATCTTCCCAGAGTGGCAGTTCTGCTCTTTGCAATGGCAGTGTGCTCCTCTCTCTGTGGGGCTGCTGGCAAGACATTGCTGCAGACCTTTGACTGGACTAGCTGTGTATGTGTTCTACCCAGTGTCCTTAATTAAACTGTGCTTCTGAAGGTGGCTTTCTCAAATTGGCTGCTTCCGGTTAGATTGTACAGATCAACATCCAAGTGTCGCTAGCAGGACCAGGATATGCTTTTGGACCTGAACTCTCACGCAGACCTTTTGCCCTCTATTTGAAGTCATAGTTCATGTCAGCAAAAATTGTGCCTAAACATGACTAAAGCCTCTACATAAATCAAAAGAGTATGTCAGAAAATGATAAAAAAGAATAATGTTGAAAAGGTAGTCTAACCTTGGGTTCAGATAGTCATACAGTACAGAAACATATCCTTCAGTCCAACTGGTCCATGCTAATTATTTTCCCAAACTAAACTAGTCCCATCTGCCTGCGCTTGGCCTATGTCCCCCCAAACATTTTTTATTTGTGTACTTATCTAAATGTCTTTTATAACTGTACCCAGATCTACCACTTCCTCTGGATGCTCATTCCACCCATGAACTACTCTGTTAAAACCATTGCCCCTCATGTTCTTTTATAAATCTTTCTCCTCTCTGCTTAAAAATATGACGCCTAGACTTGAAATTCCCCACCCTGGAGAAAAGACACTTGCCATTCACCTTATCTTTAATTTTATAAACGTCTGTAAGGTCAACCCTCAACCTCCTATGCTCCAGTGAAAAAAATGGTTATAATTTTCAATCTGTGAAGAATCTTACATGCGATTATTTCTGGGTACTAATTCCCATCTTTAACATTCCCTCAGGATTAAGGATGACTTGTTTTGATTCCAGACTGATTAAATTTTGAGGCAGCTGATATGTCCAATGTGTGATGTACACACTCTGGTCAGTCACTCTTTGGATAGTCAGGTAAATAAGTTAATGGAATGTTTGTGTGATCCCTTCAATTCTTTGACTTTGCCTCTGAGTTCCCAATGAGGCCTTTTGACATGTGTAGTGCCTTCCAGAATAAACCTTGTCCACTTTGGTCAATCACAAAGCAAGTCGATAGGGATGTTTGAACTTTGGATTTGATCTGGATTCTGAGCATTTCCCTGAACCATTTTCATTACGCTCCTGGATGTCTGCTCCCACAAGTTCTGAATAGATCAACTGCAGATTATTTGGAAATCAATGATCATCCTTACTTCCACCTCGCTTCTCGGCAACAAGTTATAAAAGTATTTCTAGATTCCTCCTACATCATGTCCCCAAAGCCATCTGTGTCCCCAACTCCATGCACTATCAGCTAATGGGCACAGATTTCCTTTGTCCAAATTGATTTGTACCTTGTTGATGGTGAAAAGGCTCTTAGGAGTTAGGGAGTGAGTTACTCACTTCAGAATTCACAGCTACTTATTTCATGGTATCGTGTGGTTGGTCCACTAAAGCTTCTGTTCAAAGGTGACCCCTCCCACTACGTTATTGATGATGGCAGCAGCAATGACAATGCCATTGTATGTCAAGAATAAATGGTTAGTGAGCATCTTCATCAAGAGGAAAAACTAAGTGTCCGGCACTTGTTTCATGCAAATATCAGTTCTCATTTATCTGCCCAAGCCTGAATATTGTCCAAATCTTGCTTCATAAGATCAAAATTGTTTCAATATCTGAAAAGTCATAAGAGAAACCAGAGATGGTTTCATGGGCTTTGATGAACCAGCTGAAGATTTTGGCCGAGGACACTATCCTGAGGGAACTCAGGTGTAATGTATGACTTCCTGAACTAGCAGTAACGTAGCCACTAAAACAAATTTAAGAGTCCTCCTGTTCCTCAGTAGCAAAGTAAACACAAGTTGTAGCACAACAAGCACTGTATCCATCACCTGAGACAGCTTCTTGTGCAGTACAGAATATGAATTCATAGAATCCCTACAATGTGGAGGTAGGCCATTCAGCCAATTGAGTCCACACTAACCCTCTGAAGAACATTCCACACAAACCTTCACTCCCACTAAACCCCCCCACCACTTCCCCAATCCTGCATTTCCCATGGCTATCACACCTACCCTGCATATCCCTGGACTCTCCAATTTAGCATGACCAATCCACCCAACCTGAACACCTTAGGACTGTGGAAGGAAACTGGAGCACCCGGAGGAAACCTACACAGACATAGGGATAGAATCGAACCCGGATCCCTGTCGTTGTGAGGCAGTAGTGCTAACCACTGAGTCACCATGCTGTTCTGCAGATGTGCCCACTGGAACCTTGCAAAGAGATGACGGCAAAACGTTTCAGGTCTATACTGACTTTAACTACCACTAACAATGTTGGTTACTGATTTTCATCATTTATATAATTGATTTGGATATGACTGTAGAAGGTATCGTTAGTAAGTTTGCAGATGACATCAAAATTGGTGGTGTAATGCAGAGCAAAGACAAAGGTTACCTCCGAGTACAATGGGATCTTGATCAGACAGACCAATAGGCCGAGGAGTGGCAGGCGGAGTGTAACTTAAGTAAATGTGAGGTGCTGCATTTTGGAAAGGCAAATCAGGTCAGGACTTATGCACTTAATGGTAAGGTCCTGGAAACTGTTGCTGAACAAAGAGACCTTGGAGTGCAGGGTCATAGTTCTTTAAAAGTGGAGTCACAGCAAAGAAGGTTTTTGTATAGTAGCCTTTATTAGCCAGTGCATTGAGTATAGGAGTTGGGAGGTCATATTATGGCTGTACAGGACATTGGTTAAACCATTATTGGAATACTGCGTGCAATTTTGGTCTCCTTACTATAGGAATGATGTTGTGAAACTTGATAAGGTTCAGAAAGGTTTTACAAGGATGTTGCAAGATTGGAGTTGAGCTACAGGGACAGGTAGAATAGACTGAGGCTATTTTCCCTGAAGCATCAGAGACAGAGGGGTGACCTTATAAAGGTTTATAAAATCATGCGGGTCATGGATACAGCAAACAGACAAGGTCTTTTCCTGAGCTTGGTAAATCCAAAACTGGAGGGCATAGGTTTAAGGTGAGAGGGGGAAAGACTTAAAGGGGAAACTTTTTCATGCAGACGGTAATCTGTGTATGGAACGAGCTGCTGAAGTGTTGGGAGGCTGATACAACCTTCTAGGAGAAAGTGAGGACTGCAGATGCTGGAGATCAGAGCTGAAAATGTGATGCTGGAAAAGTGCAGCAGGTCAGGCAGCATCCAAGGAGCAGGAGAATCGACGTTTCGGGCATGAGCCTGAAGAAGGGCTCATGCCCGAAACATCGATTCTCCTGCTCCTTGGATGCTGCCTGACCTGCTGCGCTTTTCCAGCAACACATTTTCAAGCTGATACAATTACAACATTTAAAAGGCATCTGGAATGGTATATGAATAGGAAGCGTTTAGAGGGATATGGGCTAAATACTGGCAAATGGGACTTTTTATTTAGGACATCTGGTTGGTATGGATGAGTTGGATCAAAGGGTCTGTTTCCATGCTGTATATCTCTATGACTCCATGACCCTAATACTGGCAAGTTTCAGATGGATTAATAATCATCTGTGCTGGTAGTTAAGCCAGAATGTAAGATCAAGTTTTCAGGCAATTGCCTTCCTGTATACTTAAAATCACTAGTTGATCTCTCATACAGGGCCTTCTCTCACAACTCAAATCATGTGCTAATTAAATAGGGATGGTGACTGATTCTTAAAGGGTTCCTGGCACACAGCATATTTTCTTTCTTCAACCACTCCATATGCACCTATATGCTCCCTCCATGCAGGTTAAAATTCCTTCTTCCTCATTCTATACAGCTTAAAAAGTGATTCAAAAGGTAACTATGCGGTAACCAGGCCTTAATGCTAATTAAAATAGCCATGGGAAATTGAACATATATAGGAAGAATATATAATATGCCTTCATTGATGTTACATTGAGAATTGTTCAGTTGCATAGCTTTTGGAAATGTAAAATAAAGAGAAATATACAATGACTTATTTTGAATACTTGTTGCTATGAGACAGCAGAGAAAGTCTTATCTAGTAGACACACCATATAATGACAGATAAAGGAAGTGTCTGGTGATTGATGGTATTTCTCATTCTGTATAGAATCTGGTCCTCTGCGCTGAATAGAAAGATCCGGCAATGCGCCACAGCTATTGTGTCCCTGTGAATTACCATGAACATAGTGAATGCTTCCAGGCAGGAGAAAGACAATCATTTAATAAGATATTATCCTAAGTCTTCCAACCACCATAACCATTGGACTTCTCAAAACAGGTCTTGATTGAAATACAATGTACAAAAAAGGAATGATCAAATTTATTGCCAATAATTATTTTCACAAGTTGCATGAGTTTTATTTTTAAATATTATGTATAAGACACAGTGGACTGCCAATTTACAGTATGCACAAGGAATGGGTTATAAAGTTAGTTCAAATATATTAGTTGCTTTTCCATTCCTCACTAATATTTTCTATCTACCTGCATATTGCACAGGGATTTTTTTAAGTTAATTATATAACTTTTTCCTTCTTTCTAATACAGACCATAATACAGTGGTACTGTTCAATGTTGTTGTTTCTTCAAACCATCAATTGCCAAACAGAGTCACTGAAGACTTCATGGCTATTCCGGCAATCATTTTGGAAAGGCTACAGAGCTGCAGAAAACCTTTAATAGACCAGTTGTACAATTGTAGGTCTGTGTGGGGATATTTTCCTCACATTTTACTGGTACTGATGCCTTATTTATAAAACTCGGTGTTCAGGGAAAATGTTTACATTCTTTGTAGTTTTTCATACACAGAAAAGGAAATTGCTTGCTGAAGTCACTTTGTTGTGACAAACAATGGAAATGTGTTTGCTGCAGCTACTGGTGAGTGAAATAGATGAAAAGGCAACTCATCAAATGCTTTACATTTCACATCTCAGTTTAGGACAATTTATTAAAAAAACAGAAGTAAATCATTGGCTTGACAGATATATTTGGGATTATTAGCACTGGATTTGCCCAGCAACGATCGCAGTCAACATAGGAAGTAAAAGGGACCAAGAAATAAGTAGCCATTGGCTTAAAAATGAACAGACTTATCTTTTTAGTTTAGTGAAATCTTTATTCAATTAGGATTTAATTAGGTTTAAAATTTTCATTAGGTATTTTGTAAATTGTTAGGGGAAGAAATACATTAGCATCATTAAATTGACACAAACTTTGTGCAGAAAGGGTGTCTTTAAATTTTGTTGCCAGGCATAAAGCAGGTAATAGTGATCTGAGAAAAATTAGCTCAACCAATGTTTTTTCTATTGAACCCTAAACACTCATTAGCATATTTAAGAGTACCTAAGTCAGACCACCAGATACCTAAACACACAAACCTTTATAAATATGGTGGCGACCTTAATATATGTGCAGAATGCCTGCAGAATATTACAGGCTGTTAGGAATGTAGGACACTAACTGCACAGGATATAAGAGCTGATGCAGGCCACTGGACCCCTTGGTCTTGCTCTGCCATTCAACTAGATCATTGTTCTACTTCAATACCGTTTTCCTGTACTATCCTCATATCCCTTGATGCCTTTTATGTGAAGCAATCCATCAATGTCTGTCTTGATTATAATCAATGACTGAGCTTCCACAGCCGTCTGGGCCAGAGAATTTCAAAGATTCATTGCCCTTTTTTAATAAAGTAATTCCTCCTCATTGCATTCCTAAATAACCTATCCCTTATTTTCAGACACTGTCCTTTGGTTGTCGGGTCCAAGCCAGGGGTAACATCCTTCCTGCAGCTACCCTGTAAGAAATTTGCAAGCTTCAACTAGCTTATATCTTATTATTCTAAACTCTAGAAATCTTTTTGTTTATGAGGATAGTGGGTTGATTTGAAGAGCACAAATGATGATAAATTTATTTTAGTTTACCTTGGCACTTGGAAACGCTACTACTCATTGAAGGTTTTATCACAGTTCAGCAAGTAATCCTACTCCACAGAGAAGGTGATTACATTGCTGTGCTTTGTAAATATCACACCTGTCAACATTTTGACACATTTGTAGACTTCAGACTGCTTTGGTAGATTTCCCACGCTGTGGCTTGCAAGGATCCACAGATATAAAGATTTAAAGCATTACTTGGAGAGGACTATTATGAAGCGGGAGTTATTTGTAGAGGTAGCAAAAGTGTCTTCTAATATGCCAGGCCTATAAATAACTAGCAGATGTCAACATAATGCATTAGATATTGCCTCATCCATATTTGATTTTAACCCATAATTTTTTATCTTCCACGTTTAGAATTCTGCTGCCTATATCCTAACTTATGCTAAATTCCAATAATTCATTACCATTATGTGCCGGCAATTTGTTTAGGTTGTGCACACGTTAATTCACAGATGTCGACTTCTGTGTGGTCTGTACAGGAATGTTCAGGTTGATGCAAAAAGAACTCTGTGGGAAGCAAGGAAGAGATTGCTAAGCCCCTTTTGAGATATTTGTATCATCGATAGCCATGTGTGAGGTTCTAGAAGACTGGAGGTTGGCTAACCTTGTTTTACTCTTTTAGAAAGGTAGTAAGGAAATGCCAGGGAACTATACGCCAGTGAGCCTAATATTGGTGGTGGCCAAGTTTTCAGAGGGAATGCTGAGGGACAGGATTTACATGTATTTGGAAAGGCAAGGATTGATTAGGGACAGTCAGCATGGCTTTGTGCATGGGAAATTGTGTCTCCTAACTTGATTGAGTTTTTTGAAGAAATAACAAAGAGGATTGATGGTGGTAGAGCCGTGGATGTGATCTATACAGACTTCAGTAAGGCGTTCGGCAAGGTTCCTCGTAGTAAGCTGGTTAGTAAGGTTAGATCACTCAAAATAAAGGGAGAACTAGCTACTTGGATACAGAACAGGTTCAAAGGAGTGTGGTGGTGGAGGGTGCTTTTCAGACTGGAGGCCTCTGACCAGTGGTGTGTCATAAGCATCGGTGCTGGGTCCACTGCTTTTAGTTACTTATATAAATGATTTGGATGTGAACATAGAAGATATGGTTAGTAAGTTAGCAGATGACACTAAAATTGGAGCTGTAATGGACTGTGAAGAAGGAACCCTCAGAGGTCAACAGGGTCTGATCAAATGGGCCAATGGGCCAAGGAGTGACAAGTGGATTCTAATGGGAATAAATGTGATTTGCTGCATTTTGGAAAGGCAAATCAGGGCAGGACTTATACACTTAATGGTAAGGTCCTAGGAAATGTTGCTGAACAAAGAGACCTTGGAGTGCAGGTTCATAGTTCCGTGAAAGTGGAGTTGCAGGTAGATAGGACGTTTAGTATACCAGCCTTTATTGGTCAGTGCATTGAGCATAGAAGTCGGGAGGTCATGTTGCAGCTGTAAAGGATATTGGTGAGACCACTATTGGAGTACTGAATGCAATTCTGGTCTACTTCCTATCGGAAGAATGTTGTGAAACTTGAAAGGTTTCAGAAAAGATTTACAGGGTTGGAGGATATGAGCTATAGGGAGAGGCAGAAGAGACTGGGACTATTTTCTCTGGTGCATTGGAGGCTGAGGGGTGACTTTACAGAGGTTTATAAAAATCATGAGGGGATACATAGAATAAATAGACAAGATCTTTTCCCCAGTGTGAGGGAGCCCAAAATGAGAGGACATAGGTTTTAGGTGAGGGAGAAAAATATAAAAGGGACCTAAGGGCAATTTTTTCACACAGAGGGTGGTGCATGTATGGAATGAGCTGCCAGAGGAAGTGGGGGAGACCAGTGCAACTATAACATTTAAAAGGCATCTGGATGGGTATGTGAATAGGAAGGGTTTAGAAGGATATGGGCCAAATAGAATCATAGAGATGTACAGCATGGAAACAGACCCTTCGGTCCAACTCGTCCATGTCAACCAGATGTCCCAACTCAATCTAGTTCCACCTGCCAGCACCCAGCCCATAATCACTTCAACCCTTTCTATTCATACACCTATCCAGATGTCTTTTAAATTTGCATTTGTACTAGCCTCCACCACTTCCTCTGGTAGCTCATTCCATACACGTACCACCCTCTGCGTGAAAAACGTTTCCCCTCTCATCCGAAACCTATGCCCTCTAGTTCTCGACTCCTCCACCCCAGGGTCGAGAGTGTGATGCTGTAAAAGCACAGCAGGTCAGGCAGCATCCAAAGGCCCTTCATCAGGAAAGGCTTATGCCCAAAACGCCGATTCAGCTGCTCCTTGGATGCTGCCTGAGCTGTTGTGCTTTTCCAGTACAATACTCTCTATTCTGAGCTCCAGTATCTGCAGTCCTCACTTTCTCCTGCCCCACCCCAGGGAAAAGACTTTGTCTATTTTTCCTATTCATGCCCCTCATGATTTTATAAACCTCTATAAAGTCACCCCTCAGCGTCCGACGCTCAAGGGAAAACAACCCCAGCCTATTCGACCTCTCCCTATAGCTCAAATTCTCCAACCCTGGCAACATCCTTGTAAATCTTTTCTGAATCCTTTCAAGTTTCACAACATCTTTCCGATAGGAAGGAGACCAGAATTGCATGCAATATTCCAAAAGTGGCCTAATGAATCTCCTGTACAGCTGCAACATAACCTCCCAACTCCTGTACTCAATATTCTGACCAATCTGATCAAGAACCTGTAGTAATCTGAGGTACCTTCTTCGCTGTCCACTACACATTCAATTTTGGTGTCATCTGCAAACTTACTAACTATACCTCTTATGCTCGCTCCAAATCATTTTTATAAATGACAATAATAGCGGGCCCAGCTATTATTGTGGCACTCCACTGGTCACAGACCTCCAGTCTGAAAAACAACTCTCCACCACCACCCTCTGTCTTCTATCTTTGAACCACTTCTGTATCCAAGTGGCTCGTTCTCCCTGTATTCCATGAGATCTAACCTTGCTAATCAGTCTCCCATGAGGACCTTCTCGAACACCTTACTGAAGTCCATACAGATCATGTCTACTGCTCTGCCCTCATCAATCCTCTTTGTTACTTCTTTAAAAACTCAATCATGTTTGAAAGATATAATTTCCCACGCACAAAGCAAAATCATGTTGACTATCCCTAATCAGTCCTTGCCTTTCCAAATACATGTACATCCTGTCCCTCAGGATTCCCTCCAACAACTTGCCCACTACTGACGTTAGGCTCACTGGTCTATACTTTCCTGGCTTGTCCTTACCACCCTTCTTAAACAGTGGCACCATGTTAGCCAACCTCCAGTCTTCCAGCACCTCATCTGTGACTACTGATGATATACATATCTCAGTAAGGGGCCCAGCAATCACTTTCCTAGCTTCCCACAGAGTTCTAGGGTACACCTGATCAGGTTCTGGGGATTTATCCAGTTTTATGTGTTTCATGACATCCAGCACTTCCTCCGCTGTAATATGGACATTTTTCAAGATGTCACCATCTATTTTCCTACATTCTATATCTTCCATGGCCTTTTTCACAGTAAATACTGATGCAAAATACTAATTTAGAATCTCGCTCATCTCCTGTGGCTCCACACAAAGGCTGCCTTGCTGATCTTTGAGGGGCCCTATTCTCTCCCTTTTGTGCTTAATTATTTGTAAAAATCATTTGGATTCTCCTTAACTCTATTTGCCAAAGTTTGATTAGATTAGATTAGATTCTCTACAGTGTGGAAACAGGCCCTTCAGCCCAACAAGTCCACACCGACCCTCTGAAGAGCACCCCACCCAGACCCATTCCTCTACATTCACCCTTTACTAATACACCTAACACTATGGGCAATTTAGCATGGCCAATTCACCTAATCTGCACATCTTTGGACTGTGGGAGGAAACCGGAGCACCCAGAGGAAACCCACGCAGACACTGGGAGAATGTGCAAACTCCACACAGACAGTTATCTCATGTCCCCTTTTGCACTCCTGATTTCCCTCTTAAGTATACACCTACTGCCTTAAACACTTCTAAGGATTCACGCTATCTATCCTGTCTATGTCTGACCTGTGTTTCTTTCTTTTTCTTAACCAAACTCTCAATTTCTTTAGTCATCAAGCATTCCCTATACCTACCAGCCTTTCACCCCAACAGGAATATACTTTTTCTGGACTCTCGTTATCTCATTTCTGAAGGCTTGCCATTTTCCAGCCGTCCCTTGACCTGCGAACATCTGCCCCAAATCAGCTTTTGAAAGTTCTGGATTAGTGGTGCTGGAAGAGCACAGCAGTTCAGGCAGCATCCAAGGAGCAGCGCAATTGACGTTTCGGGCAAAAGCCCTTCATCAGGAATAAAGGCAGAAAGCCTGAAGCGTGGAGAGATAAGCTAGAGGAGGGTGGGGGTGGGGAGAAAGTAGCATAGAGTAAGCAAATGTGGCTGTGGTAGCGAGTTTGTTTCACGACATGGTTGAAGAGCTTCAGGGCAGAGGAAATGACCTGGGAGTTGCAGTGGGAGAGGGACTCCCTGAGATTCTTGTAGAGAGAGGAGGAAAACTTCTTCAAGGCAGGCATCCTTGCAAGAGGATTCGCAATAGGGTTAAAATCAACAAGGTAAAAACAATGACTGCAGATGCTGGAAACCAGATTCTGGATCAGTGGTGCTGGAAGAGCACAGCAGTTCAGGCAGCTTGCCTAATACCATCAAAACTAGCCTTTCTCCAGTTTAGAACTTCATCTTTTAGATCCGGTCAATCCTTTTCCATCACTATTTTAAAACTAATAGAATTATGGTCATTAGCCCCAAAGTGCTCCCCCACTGACACCTCAGTCATCTGCCCTGCCTTATTTCCCAAGAGTAGGTCATGTTTTGCACCTTCTCTCGTAGGTACATCCACTTACTGAATCAGAAAATGTTCTTGTACACACTTAAGAAATTCCTCTCCATCTAAACCCTTAACACTATGGCAGTCCCAGTCTATGTTTGGAAAGTTAAATCCCCTACCATAACTACCAAAACTTCCCTAGTTGTATTTCCAGGAATATCCTCCCTCAGTAAGGCTGTAATGCTATCCCTTATCAAAACACCACTCCTCCTCCTCTCTTGCCTCCCTTTCCATCCTACCTGTAGCGTTTGTATCCTGGAACATTAAGCTGCCAGTCCTGTCCATCCCTGAGCCATGTTTCTGTAATTTCTATGATATTCCAGTCCCATGTTCCTAACCATATCCTGTGTTCATCTGCCTTCCCTGTTAGGCCTCTTGAATTGAAATAAATGCAGTTCAATTTATCAGTCCTACCTTGTTCCCTGTTTTATTCCTGCCAGTTCCAACTGTTTGACTTGCTGCTTTTCTCAACTGTACCAGTCACAGATTGTGCTGGCAAATGGGACTAGATTTACATAGTATATCTCGTTAGCATGGACGATTTGGACCAAAGGGTCTGTTTCCAGGCTGAATGTCTCTTTGACTGTATGATACTAAAGTGGCACAATCTAGCAGGGGGATTGTCCATCACACGAGTTCATTGACATAAAAACAGAAATTGCTGGAGTAACTGGCAGCATCTATTGAGAGAAAGTGGAATTCATGTTTCACGTCTAATGACTCTCCTTCAGAACAGAATGATCCAGCAATTTCTGATTTTGTTTCAGATTTCCATTATCCACAGTTCTTTATTTTATTTCATTGATATATATTGGCTTCCAGTGAACCAATGCCTCATTTTAAAATTCTCATTCATGTTTCAGATCTGTCCAAAATCTGATTCTTTGTATCTCTAAATCTTCTTTCAGCCTTACAACCAAGATATCCAGAATCCAATTCTGGCCTCACAAAGCATGTCCAATAACAACCATGGTTTCAGTTGCCCATCTAAGTTATAGAATTACCTCTCAAAACCTCTCGGTCTCGCTGTCTATTTTCTGCTTTTGTGAAACTCCTTAAAACTTACCTCTTTGATTCAGCTTTTCCCCATTTTCCTTATGTGGCTGATATCACATTTAGTTTGACAATGCCCCAGTGAAATGCCTTGTAATGTTTTACTGGATGAGAGATGCTATATAAATACAATTTGTTGATATTGTGCTCTGAGCTTTTCCTTTGCTGCCACTTAATTATAGCAACAACTAATTTACTACGACCAAGAGGTCATAACAGAAATGGTGCCCTCACAGCAACGAAAACTAATGGATGGAACAAAATCCTGTTAAACATCAATGTCTGTTGATAAAATGTCATTGTGTAGAACTTACACAGCTGTTGACAGGATCTGCCAGTGCTGTTTTGGTTAACATTGATGGAAATCCCAGAAAAATAGCATAAAAGCTATTGACATTATCTTTCTTGAGTTTTTACCAACTTCAGCTAAAGTAATGACAGAACATGTGGAAAAACTCCTACAGAACTTCCAATAATTGTATCTAGATCAGAAACAGAATGGGATCAAAGATGGATCTTGGGATACTCCTGAGATTACACTAAAGGTCAGAAAAGACACCATTGGGGGAAATTCATTGTCAACGACCAGACAGGTGAGCCTGAAAGCAGGCAAGGCCAGTCTCATTTAGGTGTGTACATTCTAGAAGGATGAAGTGGTCAAATACTGCAGAGGGGGTGGAAAATGGGAGGGGAAATACCCCATTTGGTCATCCATATTTCAGTGCTCAGGCATGACAAAATCTAATTGATGGAATGAAACATGAAATTACAAGAAGGATGAGAACAGATTTGGGACTGTGGTGCTGGAAAAGCACAGCAGGTCAGGCAGCATCCGAGGAGCAGGAAAATTCACATTTCAGGCAAAAGCCCTTCATCAGGAATTGTCCAGCACCACACACTCGACTCTAAACTCCAGCATCTGCAGTCCTCACTTTTGCCCAGGTTTGGGAGGTGACAATACCTTCTGTAATTTTGGACAAGAATGAGAGATTGGGGATGGAGTGTAGGCTTGCAGAGGCATACAGGTGAATATGATGTGTTGTGGATGCACAGCAATGGGAGTTGGACACATTCATAATTTCCTCTACCATGAGGTCAGGAAAATTAATGATTTGGTGGGAATGTAAAGGGAACAGGATGAGGATATCAAGGGTGATATCAAAATCGAAAGAGGTACAGAAGAGAATCTGGAGAGATAGGTTCAGGGTTAAGCAGATGATGCAAGGGTGTAGTTGCATGAAGCTTTGTTTAGTGTGCAAAGGAATGTAGCAGAGGCAATTGAATGAAGATTCCATACATAGGATCAGAAGAGGTCCATAAGCTCTTGCTATTGAAAGGTGCACCTTGAAGGCCATTGCTGGCACTGGGTAAACGGATATAGAATTTATAGGATATCAAAACTTGCAAACAATACAGCCTATACTGTTACAGATGTTTAAAAAGTAGGAAATGCAATTGCATGAGAGAGGTGACATAATAGGTTCAATTGTTTCATGCAGTTATAGTCCTACAGCATGGAAATGACCCTTTGGTCCAACTCATCAATGCTGACCCGGTTTCTCAAACTAAACTAGTCCCATTTGCCTGTGTTTGGCCTATATCCCTCCAAACATTTCCTCCACATGTACCTGTCCAAATGTCTTTAATTGCACCGGCCTCTACCACTCCCTCTAGCAGTTCACTCCATACAAGCACCACCTTCTGTGTGAAAAAGTTGCCCCTTAGGTCCCTTTTAGACCTTCCCCCTCTCACCTTAAACCTACGCCCTCTATGTTTGGACTCCCCTTACCCTAGGGAAAAGACTTGGCTATTCAGCTTATCTATGCTCCTCCCTATTTTATAAATCTCGATAAGGTCACCTCTCAACCTCCTAAGCTGGGGCGGGGGTGGTGAGGGGGGAATCCCAGCCTGTCCAGTCTCTCTTTATAGCTCAAACCCTCCAGTCCTGGTAGCATCCTTGTAAATCTTTCCTGCACCCTTTCCAGTTTAGTAACATCCGTGTTACAACAGGGCGACTACAACTGCACATTACTCCAAAAGCAGCCTCACCAATGTCCAGTACAGCCGGAAAGAGACATCCCAACTTCAATGTCTCAGAATTTCGTTCTAAAGCGCGAACTGGAACATTTCCAATATTAATTTACGATTGCAGCCGGAAGTTTTACTTAATGTATATAATCTGTTGTTGGCATCTTACCTTTCAATGACAGATTCGCTTTGATAGCTGATACGAGGTAAAAACAATGACTGCAGATGCTGGAAACCAGATTCTGGATTAGTGGTGCTGGGGGAGCACAGCAGTTCAGGCAGCATCCAAGGAGCAGCGAAATCGACGTTTCGGGCAAAAGCCCTTCATCAGGATTTAGCCTGATGAAGGGCTTTTGCCCGAAACGTCGATTTCGCTTGATAGCTAATAGGTTTGGTGGTTGTTCAGTGCAAATCTTAAATGGATATATTAACATGGGTCATGGTACGATGGTATCCTTTATCACGAATCCTACCTGTAATATTGCAGCTCTGAATCCAATTGTGCAACACTCCTCTGTAACAACGGAACTTGTTTCGCTGTGGTCTCCAGACCTTTCACTTTCTCGAGGCTCCCCAACAAGGCTTGGCGCGCCTGTTCGACCCTTTTCCTCATCTGCAGCTGCTCCTTCCTCAGGTTCCTGTTGCACTCCTCCAGCTTCAGCAGAGCTTCCTGCGACCTGCCCAGCTCCCTCTCCAGCTCCTGGCTGAAGCGGATCGCCTCTTCGATCTGGCCGTCCCTGGAGCTGCGGATCAGCTCGATCTCCCTGAGGACACTCCGCAGGCCCTTGTGCTGCTGCTGCTGGCGGGCGGCTCGCCCGGTGCTGCTGCTGCTGCTGCTGATGGTGCTAGTGGACGCCCTGCTCCACGCCAGGAAGCAGTGCTGGGACGGGTGGCTGGCGTGGCTCTTCCACAGGCCGACCTGGAGGGCGAGCGAGCGGGCGTCGCTGCTCTGCAGGGCGGCCCTCATATCCTCCACCAGCTCCCGCAGGCTCTCGTTCTCCAGCTCCAGCTTGGCGATCTTGTCCTCCGCAGCCTCCAGGGCCACTATGTCCTCGTAGCATTCCCGGCTGCAGGAAGCGTGTTGCTTCCCGGAGAGCCCCCTGGGCTGCCCCGGGGACGGCCCGGGGCTCCTCTTGCGGCGCCTGAGCGGACTCCTCAGCCGGATCTGGGTCTCGATGTGCTGGCTCTCTTTGGCGACCAGCAGCCGGCCCGTCTCGTACTGACAGCCGGCCCTGCTGCTGAAGTGGCCGCACAGTCTGGCGTGGAACTGCCTGAAACTGAGCTCCCGGGGCACCTGCTCCAGGATCCCCGCGCCCTCCTCCGGATCCGAGCCCTCGTCCAGCCCCAGGATCTCGCACAGGGTCCGGAAGTCCTCCCCGGGGATCCTGCCCTCTCCCTCGCAGTCCAGGTGGTGGAAGATCTCCTGCAGGTACTGGTCCAGCCCGGTGGCCAGCACGATGATCTCGTTCTCCACCCCCCGGTCCAGACCGTAGTGGTAAGCCAGCGCGCTGACGATCCACTGGGTCCGCCGGGCCGGGCACCTGTAGGGATCGCAACTCTCCGGCCTCTCCATCATCTCCACAACCCAACCTCTTCCAACAAAGAACACACGCACAGAGACACTCACCAAAGTTCACAACCCCCCCCCCCCCCCCCCCCCACTCAGCCGTTCAGGGGGTCGGGGTCGAGCTGGAGTTTAAAGGCACAGGGTTAGAGGCACTGTTCCCATCACTCATGGTGGTGAGTTGTGCAGAAGGTGCGCTCCCAGCTCGGGCGACTCTGTCACTGGGACCGGAGTTGCCCGATGCTATGAGTTTTCAGCGTTCGCTCATTCGCTCTCTCTCTCTCTGCTGCAATTGGAAGCGATTATCAAAATAAAAGTGCACGCGTTCTGTGTGACGCCAGCCAGGGGAGAGGGAGGGAAGGAGGAGAGGAGAGCGGGAAGAGAGGAAGGGGATGGGGAGGGGATCCAGGATGAAGGGCCAAAACTTGGTTCGAGATTTCTGATGCTTTGCTTTAATCCTCTCCTTAGCAGAAACGCCCCCGGTGGACCCGCGGCACTTTCCGCCCCGTTGCTCTGTAAACGCACACGTTTGTCGGTGGACGGTGTCGAAGCCGCCTCCTCGATTCCCTGACCACTTAACGGCACACCCGCCCTGGGCACTCATAAAAGAGAAATCGCAGAACCAGACGATAGTTGCGGTGGAGTGAAGTGGCCATTCAGCCAGTCGTGTCTATGTCGGTCCACTCGCCCGCCTGTCCGCTGTAACGCGACAAATCATTCCTTTTCTGGCTACCACCCAATTCCCCGAAGGGTCCACACTATCAGGAAGTGCATCAGAGATTTAAACACTGTGTGAGAAGAGTTTTTCTCATTCCCATTGTTTCTTTTTGTCCACTACCTTAAATCTGTACCCCCTGCCTCTCAATCATCCACCACTAGGAACAGCTTCTCCCTATCTAATACCATACAGCCAGCCCTCAGGTAACAATCTAGTTATCTTCCTTTAGATGAATTAACGATAAGTGAATCAAATTTCCCCAATTTAAAAGGTTTAGTTCTGTTCTGTAGGTCTCCAATCAGAAAAAAACATTAAAACTTTATAATCTGCAATTTTAAATACTGTACATTGCTAAAATATTGCATTCATAAATTACAAAGCTTAAAAGTACAATAAAACATTTAACTGTTTGCCTTCAACTCCTGCTCGCTGCCTCTCCCACACTAGATCATACCAGAGTGATCGCTGACCCTACGATTGGCTGACCTATCAATTCCATGACCCTCCTGTTGGGTTCCCTGTTGGCTGGCTTTTCTGCTCAACACTTCTCTCTTCCCTCCCCACTATGAGCGAGGGTGATGACTGGTTGGAGGCAGGAAACAAACAATGGAGTACCCTACTAACTCCTACTAGCTTGGAGTTAGTAGGGTACTGGGGTTGGGCCACAAACAAGTGGTAATCAGAAGATCAGGGTGCAGGAGAGGCCAACCTAAAATTTAAAAAGTTCTGAGGAAGGGTCACTGGACCCGAGACTTTGATTTCTCTTTTTAAATGCTGCCAGAACTGCTGAGCTTTTCCAGCAATTTCTGTTTTTGTTTCCAATCTAAAATTTGCCTGTCATCGCATGTCACCTTCAGGATTTGCTGCAAATGTTAACTCGGGTCTTTTTTTTTCAATCTTACATTTCTAGTCTTTTTTTTAAAAAAAGGTATTTTGGGAGTATGGACATTACTAGCATGGCAAACATTTATTGTCCATAGGTCATCACCCCCACATAAAACTGTGCACCTTCTTAAATGTGCTCCAACTGTACTGCTAAGTAGGGAGTGTGAGGAAAACTAAGGTGAGGACTGGAGATGCTGGAGATTAGAGTCAAGAGTGTGGTGCTGGAAAAGCGCAACAGGTCAGGCAGCACCTGAGGTGCAGGAAAATCTACGTTTCGGGCAAAAGCCCTTCATCAGGAATGTGGTTGGGAGCCTCGGGGGTTGAGAGATAAATGGGAGGGATGTGGGGCTGGGGGCAAGGTAGCTGGGAGTGTGATAGGTGGATAGAGGTGGGGTTAATGGTGATAGGTCAGAAAGGAGGTTGGAGCAGACAGGTGGGAAGAGAGATGGACAAGTCATGAGTGTGGTGCTGAGCTGGAGGTTGAAACTGGGATAAGGTTGGAGAAGGGAAATGAGGAAACTAGTGAAATCCACATTGATGCCACGGGGTTGGCAGTTCCCGAGGCAGAAGATGAGGCGTTCTTCCTCCAGGCGTCGGGTGGTTAGGGAGTGGTGATAGAGGAGGCCCAGGACCCGCATGTCCTTGGCAGAATGGGAGGGGAAGTTGAAATGTACGGCCACAGGCGTTGGGTTGGTTGATGCGGGTGTCCCAGAGAATTTTACTCAGGGAGGATGACAAAGAATGTTGCTATCTGGTTGATGTATGAATTGAAGGGGAACTTAGAGATTATGATGGTATTGACATAAATATTGCCATAAATGTCTTTCCAGGTAGTAGGCTTCACAGGTTTGGGAGGTGATGGCTCAGAAATTTTGGTGAGTTGCTACAGTGCATTGTGGAGATGCTCAGGAGCCAAGATGAAGTGAGTGGATAGCATACTGATCAATAGGGCTGATATGTCCTGAATGGTTGTATTTCGTAAGTTTTAATAGTGGTACATTCATCCAGGCAGTATTCCAGACTTCCCTTAAAAGTAGTGCAGAGGCTTTGGAAAGTGATGATATTAGCCAAAAGGTGCAGAATATCCAGCCCCTAGCCTTCTCTGATGGAAACAAAGGATGGGAAATAATGCAATTTAAAGAAATAGTAAATTGGGGTGAAAATGCAAACAGTTTAATCTAACATATGTAAATGAATAACACAAACACCAAATCCAAATTTTCTGGTCTGAAGATAGTTAGAGACTAAACATACAACCCAAGATATACATTGAGACCCCTCATAAATCACAAAGCATTGATTCTGCAGGAATTGCCCAGGAAGTTTGAACTTTTCACAAGCTCTGCTCCCCAAAACCCTGCAAAAAGTCTCCAAAACTAAGTTTGGGTCAGAATCTGTGGACAATTCCAATTAAGGGACAGGCTCAGTTCTCAGTTCTCAATAAATAGAAAGCAGGAATCATCAACAATGCTTCGCCCAGAGGCCCACTGAAAATGTTACCTAGTATGGTGACAAAACATCTGGAAATGAACCTTTCAGCTCAGCGAGCAAACTTACATCCAGAGTCTCAACCTGAGCTACAAATCTTCTCAAAACTTGCTCAGTTCTCAGCAGCTGAGAATGAGAGTGCAAAATGCTGTCTATCTGCCCAATGTCAGGGTTCATGGACATCATCTTCAGGCTGGAGAGGAATGTCTGGTGGAATTCAGTTGTGATTTGAAAAGTGATTCCACTGAGTGAGTATAAGTAGCAAAGATGCTAAAGTAAAATGCAGATTCACGAATATAATAATGTCTGGATTATTACTTGAAGCACAAGCAGATTTGAATCAGGTAGATAGCGTGATTGCACCCCCAAATCCCCTTCCCCTCAGTCTTGTTTGTGTGGGTTTGCTTTGGGCAGAGCTGACCAATTTTTTGCTAATAATAACTACCATTAACACCTACTCCTCATCAATGTTCCTTAATCTACACTGTTCATTTATATCCATCTCCATTACCATTAGCACTGTTTTTGCCTTTTGCTCTAGGTTCTTTATCCCATCTGTTCCACTTGCTTTGCCTCACCACTTATTTTTTTTTAAACAGAATAAGAACCATCACTTTTTCAGCACCCACCTCAGTTCTGAAAAGGGTCATATTGGACTTGAAATGTTAACTCATTGCTGCTATTCACTATACATGCAAATGATTTGAATGTTAGGATGAAATGTAATATTTCCAGATTTGCTGATAACATAAAACTAGATAGGAAAATAAGTTCTGAAGTGGATACAAACATGCTTCCAGGGATTTAAACGGGTTAACTGAGTAGGCAACAACATGGTGGATGAAACAGAATGTGGATACTTCGATAGGAAGAACAAAAATGCAGGGTATTTCTTAAATGGTGAGAGATTGACAAATGTTGATTGTGTATTCTTGTGTATTCTTGTTCCTAAGTTACTGAAAGCTAATATGCGGGTGCTACAAATGGTATGTTGGCCTTTATTGAAAGAGGATTTGAGTACAGGAGTAAAGATATGTTGCTGTAATTGTCTTGAACCTTGATGAAAGCACACTAGCATGTTTTGTGCTGTTTTGGTCTCCTTAGCAAAGGAAGGATACAATTCCCATAGAGGAAAGGGAACAAAGGTTCATCAGACTGATCCCGGGAATGATGGAATTGTTCTATGAGTAGATATTTTTTAAAAAACTGGACATATATCCCATACAGCGTGGAAAAATGTGAGGTGATCTCATTGAAGCATACAAAATTCCTATAGGGATTGACAAGAAGGAAGGATGTCTCCCTTGGCTGGGTGTCTAAAATCAGAGACATAATCTCAGAATAAGAGGTAAGAATGGGATGAGAAGAAATGTTTTCACTCAGAGGGTGGTGTATTTTTGGAATGGTTTGCTCCAGAGGGCTTTGGCAGCTTAGCTGTTGAGTGTATTCAAAACAGGGATTGGTAGATTTCTAGATATCTATTAAAGATATTGAGGGATATGGGGATATTGTGGAAAATTATACTTAGACAGAAAATGAGCCATTATCTAATTGAATGGCAGTGTAGGTTTGAGTGGTCAAATGGTTTGCTCCCACTTCTATTTCCTATCTTTGTGTTTACCTTCCTGAATCATTACTCAAGAAATGTTACATGGAAAATTCCTAGTCTAACTCCTGGATAACTGACCCTTTCCCCTTATACTTCCACCACCCCCATCCAACCAACTCATCTCTGACCTGATCTACTTAGTCCCAACATGACAACCCTTCTCAACCCATATAACCACCTCACACAGCTGCCACCCCACCCACTTATCCACTCACCCAGCCCACTCACTCACCCACACATTCATACATTCACTTAGCTATTGTCTCATATAATCATTCATGAACACAATGAAAAACTATTTTAATGCTCCCAAATCTTTTTTTTTTGATGCGTTGATTAACATTTACCAGAATATGGCAGCTTGTGCCAAAAAATGGGGGCATGGCTTAAATTCCTGAATGATCCTGCACCATGAGGAAGTAGTTCAGTTTAATTTATGGTCAGCATCTCCAAAGGACATGGGATTAGGAGACGTAGCCAAAAATGTGGCATGCAGTCATAGTGCAAAAGATAGGGATGGAGTGGTAAGTGAGTGCCATCAGTTAGAAGACTTAGGCCAAGAAAATCCAAATTCTGTTCTTCCCTCAGTCACAGCAGATTTGTTCATTGTTCAATCTAAATGATAGAAATTTGATAGAAACATCTGCACCATCTGTCCATGGGCATGTTTTGAAGGACAATGTGGTCTAGTTATGGACAATGTAGAACTTGAATAATTAATGTTGATAATTCATTTGTGAATGCATTTTTTTGAAAACAGTCAATATATAAAGTAACAAACAAATAATGGTTTGGAGGTGCCGGTGTTGGACTAGGGTGTACAAAGTTAAAAATCATCAGGTCAACCACCTAATGAAGGAGCAGCACTCCAAAAGCTAGTGCTTCCAAATAAACCTGTTGGACTATAACCTGATGTTGTGTGATTTTAAACAAATAAACAAGGTCTAATGTAAGGCCAAACATGGGAGGTTAAGCTTGATATTACTAGTGGGTCTTCAAATGTTATACTTAATACTTTTTCTATCTTTAATTGGAAATTCCTGACTACATGAGCTTGCACTTTAACGAACAATACAGCTTTCATTCATAAGCTAGTTATAATATACTCCTAGGGAAACTCAACACCCACACACGATATAAAGCAGGACGGGCAGCATATCAATCTTTAAAATAAAACTCCTGCAATATCCAGTAAGACATAACATTTCATAGAATTCCAGTAGAAATATATATTTTGAGATTCATTCTGTTCATTAAGAGACTACTTTAAAGCAATTTGTATAAACACAGTTAGCAGAGCAGCTGGAGCAGTCAACTCCAGCACTACGTGATTGACCTTACACACAGCAGGCTAGAGAAGAGTTGTTCTGGCCACCTCCTCCCTCCCTCTGCCATAAACATGCCAGAATAAATTTCTCATGAGCACCTGCAATTTCCACCAGAGTTATATGGCAATAAAAAAAACAAGGCATTTTAGAAAACATTTGGCCTTTTGTGGAGCTGTTTCACTAACCATCTGCCTGCTTTGAAACATTGTTAAATTGAATAAGTGGCGCAATATATCCATCAGCATGAACTGTGAGAGGATCCAAATCCAATTTTGTGCATGAAATAAACCCTTAAAGGGGTATGGTTGTGTGGGTGGGGTGGGGGGAGGGGTCAATTATTTCTCACATCAGCATTAGTAGGGCAACAAGGACTTGATGGATTCAATTGGTTTTCCGTTAATGTTGATGCTGTGCCTGCTGTCACTTTTAATATAGAAATCAGATCATCGAATTTACGGAGGATCCCTTTCTAATTTTAACACAGAGCTGGTTGAGATGTGCATCCCATCTGATCTGATTAGTTTTTATCAGCAAGTGAGCTTATGAGGCTGCCAAAACGTAATTTTGTGATTAACTTTTTTGGGCTAGACTCAGGAGTACATAAAAGGTCTGTGCTACCAAAGTCTAAATTTCCCCACTTGTCTGTCAGAAACATCCTCCTCACTTCCCTTGTTGCCAGTTGGGCAGGCTCCACCACCACCCCCAACCCCCACACACACACACTCTCTCTCTCTCTCACTCATATCTAAAAATCACAGGTATTGGTAGGGCTCAGGTCTTTAAATGCTGCTTTGTAGCTTCTTCTTTGGACAGGAAGGACAGAGATTCTTTTCTAAGCGGGAAGTGATCAAATAGATAAATATCATGAACACTGTTTGACGATCTGGCTGTGAGTAAATAGAAATTTTACAAAACCTGATGAGGGGTGTTAATATGAGATTCACAATTTTCATTTGTCTTGCTCTCTGCTGAGTTTAACCTCATCTGTAGTGGTAGCACTTAAATGTCTTCCCCTTCCTTCCTTTCAGTTTCCTTCAATCATAATAGCACACTTGTCTGAATTCCTTTACTACTCAGTTACATCCTCTGCTTTGCTCAACCTGTGTCGTTTTTCATCCAAGATCCAGATTATTCTAGAGTTGAAAAATGTGATGCTGGAAAAACACAGCAGGCCAGGCAGCATCCAAGGAGCAGATGCTGCCTGGCCTGCTGTGTTTTTCCAGCATCACATTTTTCAACGCTGGTGTCCAGCTCTGTAGTCCTCACTTTCTTCCAGATTATTCTATCCTAATATGCATTTATTTCCGAAAGCTACTTACAACACTTCTCTTGGAGAAGTAGCTGAGACACAATACCAGGGAGCAGCCATGGACAGAAGGACAACCACTATTGCCCACCTGGTCTACATTGGAGGAAGGGTGCTGATTATTGTAGACAGAAGCATATGAGGCTGTTTGATGTCAGTTCAGGTTGAAAGATTCATTCTGTCTATAATGATAGTTTCTGTTGTTTTATATGCATTCTCCACTAGGGCTTTATGAATCAGTGTCTCTCAAATGTTCAGCTTTTAAAAAAAAATCGACCTTCCTGGAATTGGAACCAACATTTTAGTTTCAGTAGCATTCATTTAGTTAGTAAGATGCAATTGTAATATGGGATAATTATTAACCCAGGTATTCCTCAATGTGGAGATCCGACTTGGGGCACGCTTTGAAAATTACAACAAGGTAAAATGCAAATGCCTCCATGATTAAAGGAAATTGATTTACATATTGGAAACATAACATTTTATGTGTAATCAAAAAGGCTTGTTAGTACTTTTTAAATGCATTTAGATGCCCTTAAAGCTCCAGAACTGAGCCACTTTATACAGTGATAATGGTGGGAAGTGGGGTTGAGAGAGCAAATCCTGTTGTCGAAGGTGCTTTAGTCACTGGGGACTCCATTGTTAGGGGGACAGTTAAGAGATTTTGTGGGAACGAGGGAGACTCATGGTTGGTGTGTTGCCTCCCAGGTGCCAGGGTCATGATGTCTTTGATCATGTTTTCGGGATCCTTGAGGGAGAGGAGGAGCAGCCCCAAGTTGTGGTCTACATAGGCACCAACGACATAGGTAGGAAGACAGATGGGGATTTAAGGCAGAAATTCGGGGAGCTAGGGTGGAAGCTTAGAGCTAGGACAGTCAGAGTTGTTATCTCTGGTTTGTTGCCCTTGCCACATGCTAGCGAGGCGAGGAATAGAGAGAGAGAGGAGTTGAACGCGTGGCTACAGGGATGGTGCAGGAGGGAAGCTTTTGGATTCCTGGATAATTGGGGCTCTTTCTGGGATAGGTGGGACCTCTACAAATAGGATGGTCTTCACCTGAACCAGACGAGTACCAATATCCTGGGTAGCAATTTGCTAATTCTCTTTGGGTGGATTTAAACTAATTCCACAGGGAGATGGGGACCTAAATCGTAGATCGAGTATACAGGAGGATGAGAGTAGTGAGCTCAGAAATAAGGTTTCAAGGATGAAAGAGGGCACCGGCAAGCAAGAAGTTGGTTTGAAGTGTGGCTACATCAACACCAGGAGCATCTGGAATAAAGTGGGTGATCTGGCAGCTTGAGTTGGGACCTGGGATTTCAATGTTGTAGCCATTTCAAAAACATGGGTACAGCAAGGACAGGAATGGTTGGTGCAGGTTCCAGAATTTAGATGTTTCAGTAAGAACAGAGAAGATAGTAAAAGAGTGGAAGAGGTGTGGCATTGTTAGTGAAGGACAGTATCACAGTGGCAGAAAGGATGTTTGATGAGGACTCATTTACTGAGGTAGTATGGGCTGAGATTAGACACAGGAAAGAAGAGGTCACCCTGTTGGGAGTTTTCTATAGGCCTCCGAATAGTTCCAGAGATGTAGAGGAAAGGATAGCAAAGATGATTCTCGATAGGAGCAAAAGTGACAGGGTAGTTGTTATGGGGCTGAATATTGACTGGGAATACTATAGTTCAAGCACTTTAGATTGGTCAGTTTTTGTCCAATGTGTGCAGGAGGGTTTCCTGACACAATATGTAGACAGGTCAACAGAGGGTGATGCCACATTAGATTTGGCACTGGGTAATGAACCCAGCCAGGTGTTAGATTTGGAGATAGGGAAGTACGTTGGTGATAGTGACCACAATTTGGTTATGTTTACTTTAGCGAAGGAAACGGATAGGTATATACTGTAGGGAAAGAGATATAGTTGGGGGAAAGGCCTATTACAGCGCGATTAGGCAAGATTTAGGATGCATAGGATGGGGAAGGAAACTGAAGGGGATGGGCACAATTGAAATGTGGAGCTTATTCAAGGAACAGCTATTGTCAGGCAGGGAGGAAGTTGTTGAGTATGGGAGCCGTGGTTTACTAAGGAAGTTGAATCTCTTGTCAAGAGGAAGAAGGCGGCATATGTAGGGATGAGATGTGAAGGCTCAGTTAGGGCACTTGAGAGTTACAAGTTAGCCAGAAAAGACCTAAAGAAAGAGTTAGGAAGAGCCAGGAGGGGAGATGAGAGGTCGTTGGCAGATAGGACCAAGGAAAAACCTAAAGCTTTCTATAGGTATATCAAGAATAAAAAAATGACTAGAGTAAGATTAGGGCCAGTTTAGGATAGTAGTGGAAAGTTGTACATGGGGTCAGAGGAGATGGGGAAACTCTAAATGAGTACTTTTTGTCAGTATTCGCACTAGAAAGAGACAATGTTGTCGAGGAGAATACTGAGATACAGGCTTCTAGACTAGATAGGATTGAGAATCACAAATAGGTGTTAGCAATTCTGGAAAGTGTAAAAATAGATAAGTCCCCTGGGCCAGATGGGGATTTATCCCAGGATTCTTTGGGAAGCCAGGGAGGAGATTATTGAGCCTTTGGTTGCAATCTTTATGTTATCATTGCCTACAGGAATAGTGCCAGAAGACTGGAAGATAGCAAATGTTCCCTTGTTCAAGAAGGAGAGTAGAGACAACCCTGGAAATTATAGGCCAATGAACATAACTTCAATTGTGGGTAAAGTGTTGGAAAAGGTTATAAGAGAGAGAGGATTTATAATAATCTGGAAAGGAATGTTGATTAGGGATCGTCAGTACAGTTTTGTGAAGGGTAGGTTGTGCCTCACAAACCTTATCGAGTTCTTTGAGTAGGTCACAGGTGGATGAGGGTAAAACAGTTGATGTGGTGTACAGAGGAAGCTCGATTATCCGAATATCAATTATCCGAATTTCAGATTATCCGAAGGTGATCTCAAGGTGCCAATAGAAACATTATGTCAAAGAGCTGTTTCAATTCTGATCATGTCTTTTGTTTACAGGTACAATGTTTAAAAACTAACTCGGCTCACTGAAATGCTGCCACGAACAGTCCTGGACAGTCCAGGCACCGTCTCTACATGACTGACCTCCTGCCCTCTCTCTTCTCTCCCCACCTCCCCCACACTTTCCCTGGAGTTCTACATGGGGATGAACCGTAAAGCCCCCTTCCCCAGATAATCTCTCCAACATTGTTCTGTACAGGGCAGAGGTGGAATGTGTCAAAAAGTTAGTAGTAAAAGTTGTGTGTGTGTGTGCTATTCGGAGACTTACCCCACAAAGGCAGCAGCAGTCTTACTGTTGGTGTCCAGTCTGGCTGCTCGGGGTGGGGGTGGGTGGGCGGGGGGGGGGGGGCGGTGGTGTGAGGGTAGACAGGTTTGGGGACGGGCGGGATGGGAGCGGATATGTTGGGGTTGGGGGACGGAGTCTTGCTCGCAATGAGCTGCTGCCTAGTCTCCTGAAAGGGAGCAGACTTGACAGAAAACTCCGAGCCGCAGAGAAAATCAATTAACCAAATAATCAATTATCCGAATGAAATAGTGCTTGTCCGTCTCGTTCGGATAATCGAGGTTCCTCTGTATATGGATTTCAGTAAGGCGTTTGATAAGGTTCCCTGTGGTAGGCTATTGCAAAAATATGGTGGCATGGGATTGAGGGTGATTTTGTGTTTTGAATCAGAAATTGGCTAGCTGAAAGAAGACAGATGGTGGTGGTTGATGGGAAATGTTCTTCCTGGAGTTCAGTTACTAGTGGTCTGTTTGGGTCCACTACTGCTTGTCATTATTATAAATGACCTGGATGAGGGTGTAGAAGGATGGGTTGGTAAATTTGCAGATGACACTAAGGTTGGTGGAGTTGTGGGTAGTGCGGAAGGATGTTGCAGGTTACAGTGAGACATTGATAAGCTGCAGAGCTGGGCTGAGAGGTGGCAAATGGTGTTTAATGCAGAGAGGTGTGAGGTGATTCACTTTGCAAGGAATAACAGGAATGCAGAATACAGGGCTAATGGTAAGATTTTTGGTAGTGTAGATGAACAGAGCGATCTCAGTGTCC
This sequence comes from Chiloscyllium plagiosum, assembly GCF_004010195.1. Classification (NCBI taxonomy): domain Eukaryota; kingdom Metazoa; phylum Chordata; class Chondrichthyes; order Orectolobiformes; family Hemiscylliidae; genus Chiloscyllium; species Chiloscyllium plagiosum. The sequence goes on from NC_057727.1 coordinate 24,670,341, forward strand.
ATGTACATAGATCCCTGAAAGTTGCCACCAGGTTATAGGGTTGTTAAGAACGCATACGGTGTGTTAGCGTTTCTTAGTAAAGGGATTGAGTTTCAGAACCAAGAGGTCATGCTGCAGCTGTACATGACTCTGGTCCGGCTGCACTTGGAGTATTGTGTACAGTTCTGGTCACCGTATTATAGGAAGGATATGGAAGCTTTGGAAAGGGTTCAGAGGAGATCTTCTAGGATTTTGCTTGGTATGTGTGGTGTAAAATTCCAAGCAGTGGAATGTGGTGAAACGGTTAAAAATTATGTCCCAATACATGTGTGAATCTAACCGGAATGGAGGTGTTGCTTAGTCCCGTGTGAATCTTATTACACACCTCCCCGTGTGAATCTTCTTATCTGTATGTAACCAGAATGGAATGTGTTTTTTAGCCTTGCTCTGCTGTTCACATGAATGTTTATATCTGGAAAAGAGTATATCAGCTGGAAAAGTCTCCAGTTCGGTGAGTCTGCTCCGGGGTTACGTTTAACCGCCAAGCGTGGGTTGTTGGCAACCGCTCTACGAGAACTGACGGCTCCCAGTTCCGGTAACATGTAGAGTGAGTATAAGCCAGACCCGTTGTGGCGACGCTGCGGGGAATAAAATGCCCATATTCTAGCAGACTCGCCTCTTGGTCGTTTGTTCTGTGTCAGACTACTCTCCTACGAACCTGACCTTGAGGATTTTTTAAAACAGTATGGAGGGAAGGTCTTATGAGGAAAGGCTGAGGGACATGAGGCTGTTTTTGTTGGAGAGAAGAAGGTTGACAGGTGACTTAATTAAGACATATAAGATAATCAGAAGGTTAGATAGGGTGGACGGTGAGATAATGATGGCTAGCGTGAGGGGACATAGATTTAGATTGAGGGGTGATAGATATTGGACAGATGTCAGAGGTAGTTTCTTTACTCAGAGCATGGAATGCACTGTCTGCAACAGTAGTAGACTCGCCAACTTTAAGGGCATTTAAATGGTCATCGGATAGTCATATGGACGAAAAATGGAATTGTGTAGGTTAGATGGGCTTCAGATTGGTTTCACAGGTTAGCGCAACGTCGAGGGCTGAAGGGCCTGTACTGTGCTGTAATGTTCTGTGTTCAGCTTTGTCAGGTTAAAATGGGATAATTACTCAGAGTCTTCAATTCCAAAATGACACCAAATTAGTATTGTATGCTTGGCAGTTTACTTTATAACATGCCCCAAAACTTTGCAATTAAATGTAGTGGGCGGCACGGTGGCCCAGTGGTTAGCACTGCTGCCTCGCAGCGCCAGAGACCCGGGTTCAATTCCCGACTCAGGCGACTGACTGTGTGGAGTTTGCACATTCTCCCCGTGTTTGTGTGGGTTTCCTCTGGGTGCTCCGGTTTCCTCCCACAGTCCAAAGATGTGCAGGTCAGGTGAATTGGCCATACTAAATTGCCCGTAGTGTTAGGTAAGGGGTAAATGTAGGGGTATGGGTGGGTTGCACTTTGGCGGGTCGGTGTGGACTTGTTGGGCCGAAGGGCCTGTTTCCACACTGTAATGTCATCTAAAAAAAATAATCTAAATGCAATTTTGGAGGGGGGGTCCAACCATAACATAAAATATTGGCATTGATTATCTGAATTTCATGTTGATAATTCCTGGTTGTTAATATAAATGTGTGAGTTTTCTTCATATTTATTCATAGGATGTGGACATCACTGGCTGGACCAGCACTCATTGCCATTGCCAGGCAGTGATAGCTGAATAGTCAGTGGAGAAGGAACAAGAGTGGATGGAAAAAAAAATCAAGAAGACCTATGAGTGGGGGATGATACATTAACAGTTACAAATAAGGGACAAGACTAGGCCACTCAACCCTTCCAGCCTGTTCCGCCATTCAATGAGATCATGGCAGGTCTGATTTTAACCTCAACTCTACATTCCTGCATACCCCCAACAACCTTCTATCCCCATAGTCACCAAAAACCTACCAATGCCTTAAAAAAACTAAAAGATTCTGCATAAACAAACAGAATGACCAGAGAGTTTTTTTTTAACCAAACAGTGAATCTGTTGGGCCACATTAGAAAGTAGCACACTGTCGGTGTGCTATCCTTCAGGTTAAAGCCTGGCCGCGCTAAGTCTCACATTGGACGCAGGTATTTATTTCACCTGTCACCTCAGTCAGCGGAAGGATATTGGATGTGGCGCTCGGCGGTTCGGCGTAGAATGATGCGGCCTGTTGCTGCGCGACGGGAAGTTGCAAATGTGAAACTTCGGCATGAGGCTGAACTGAGTGGAGAGGAGAGGGAGGGAAAAGGTTGCAGTGGCCGGAGTGGGGGTTTTGGCAGGAGGAGGAGAACAGGGGACAGTGAGCTGCAAGTGAATCCTTTTCTTCCTGTGCTATTTCTCTCAGATTGATTCGTGCTGTTACAGTTCTTGGTTTAATTTGACTTTAAAAATAACCCTCTTGTTTAAACTCTTTCAGCCCTCCCACTCTCAGTGATTTAAAAATAATAGCGAAGGTCTCGGTCTTAATTCACCTGTTCTCAGAGTGGAAATGCAGAGCCCGGGCGGAGCACACAGTGTAAGTGCTAGTCAAGAAACCCTGAACTGACAGTGGGGTGAATGCTGCCCCTTGAGTATTCAGTAACGTTTCCACCTTTTCCATCATTCTTCCACAGGACGATTCTGACGAAGCAGTGGACGACCTTCTCGACAGTGACGCCCCTACAGTCGATGGGGACCTTGTAAGCCGGGTCAGTGACACGGAAGAGAGGACACCAGAGCCTGATCTGAGCGAAGTCGCCAGCTCGGAAGAGTTCGGCCAAACTGCCCAGCCAAGCAGCACAGAGCTCAGCATGGCGTTGGCGGAGACTCAGGGCAGCTCCTATGACAAGAAGCACCCTGTTGCCTCGCCTCTCCTTGTCAAATTCACTGTGACCCTGACGCTGGCCATTCCGGACGGTAAGGTGACTCAAAGTCACTTAAACAGGGAGAATACTTCAATATCAATCGCAATTTAAAACACGTTTACTGTTGATCGCTTATCGGCGTAAAATATCAAAAAAAGTTACTTATTAAAACTTTTTTTTGTAATTCATATATTTACAGTCATTTAGAATTTTTGAAAAAGTTGAGTGGGAGTAATCTGGCTGCAAAAATCAGGGACTCCCAAATTCACCTGCAGTGACTTTTCATTTCCGCTCTGTTATTAGAGCTCCAGCTTTATGTCTGAAAGCAAATTGTTTTAATAGTTTGTAGTTGGAAAAACTTTTTGACCTGATTAAGAATTAGATGACAGAATCACATAATTCATATCTGTTTTCTGAAAATGTCACGGTTTGGTTATGATCTTATTGTGATTCACAGCTCCTTCATATGTCTGCTTTGTTCAAAATGCCAGTACTCCCTTATCCTGTTGAATCTTTTAATTTTAATGGGAGGCAATGTTACAGAAAGGATAAAAATAACTAGAAGTTACCATTGTTGTTGTTAGTAAACAAATATTTAAATAAAGTCCTCTTTCTGCTATTTTAATGAAGGCATCTTATAATAGCAAAACAGATTTTGCTAATGTTGCCAACTATATCTCTTCAGAGTGCAAAATAAACATCCGATGAAAACAAGCACAAATGCACATCCATGTCACAGTGCAGCAGACAGAATTATTGGTTATGCTGTAATTTGAAAAACAAAAATGGACCAAATTTAGCACTGACTTGTGATGACTGCTAAATTTATAGTTTTATTTTATATCTGTAGAATTGGGAGAAGGCCACAATGTTTGTATGTGAATATTTCACCATGCATCTCTAATTTCATTAGTGATAATAAAGTATTTAAATTATTTTTATTCAGACAATGACATTTGTACCATCTGAAAATGCCTTGATGTGGAGATGCTGGTATTGGACTGGTGTGGGCAAGGTCAGAAGTCACATGACACCAGGTTATAGACCAACAGGTGTATTTGAAATCACAAGCTTTCAGAGCGCTGACATCATCTGACAAAAGAGCAGCACTCCAAAAGTTTGAGACTTCAAATAAACCTTTTGGACTATGGAACGGATTGTGGAATCCCCACAGTGTGGAAACAGGCCATTTGACCCAACAAGTCCACACTGAACCTCAGAAGGGTAATTCACCCAGATCCGTTCCCCTATCCTATTACTCCACATCATTGACACCGAACAAATGCACCTAACCTACACATCCCTGAACACTATGGCCAATTCACCTAACCTACACATCTTTGGACTGTGGGAGGAAGCCGGAGCACCTTGAGGGAACCCACGCAGACACAGGGAGAATGTGCAAACTCCATACAGACAGTTGCCTGAGGCTGGAATTAAACCCAGGTCCCTGGTGCTGTGAGGCAGCAGTGCTAACCACTGAGCCATAATCTGGTGTTGTGTATCTTCTAACCTTGAAAATGCCTCTAGGGAGAAAAAAACGTAATCTGTGTGGCCTTATTTATAAATTTATCCTTTGATTTCAATTGTGTTTATGAACAGTGTGTCTATAGTTTCATCACAAGTTTTGAGAAGATTTGTAGCTCAAGTTGAAGTTCCGGATGTAGGTTTGCTCGCTGAGCTGTAAAGTTCATTTCCAGATGTTTTGTCATTCTACTGGGTAACATCTTCAGTGGGCTTTCTGGCTAAAGCACTTTTGATAATTCCTGCTTTCTATTTATATGTTTGGGTTTCTTTGGGTTGGTGATGTCATTTCCTGTTTTTCTCAGGAGGTGGTAGATGGGGTCTAACTTGATGTGTTTGTTGACAGAGTTCTGGTTGGAATGCCATGGTTCTAGGAATTCTCGTGCATGTCTCTATTTGACTAGTTCTAGGATGGACGTGTTGTCCCAGTCGAAGTGGTGTTCTTCCTTATTTGTATATAAGGATACTAGTGAGAGAGGGTCATGTTGTCTTGTGGCTAGTTGATGTTCATGTATCCTGGTGGCTAATTTTATGCCTGTTTGTCCAATGTAGTGTTGTCTGTACAGGCAACAAGCAAAACTAATGTAATTTATAAAATACCATGCAAGAACTGTAGCAAACATTACATTGGACAAACAGGCAGGAAATTAGCTACCAGGATACATGAACTAGCTACAAAACAACATGACCCTCTCTCACTAGTATCTCTTACATATAGGTAAGGAAGGACACCATTTCGACCGGACAACACATCCATCCTAGGACAAGCCAAACAGAGACACGCATGAGAACTCCGAGAAGCATGGCATTCCAACCAGAACTCGATCAAAAAACACATTGAGTTAGACCCCCATCAACCACCCCCTGAGAAAAAGAGCAAGAAATGACATCACCAACCCAAAGAAACCCAAACTTAGAAAGCAGAAATCATCAGCAGTGCTTTGCCTGGAGGCCCACTGAAGATGTTACTAGTAGGGTGATGAAACGTCTGGAAATGAACCTTCCAGCTCAACAAGCAAGCCTACATCTATAGTTTCATGAATTAGCAGCTACTATATACAAAAATCTCAGTAGCAACCATACGCGTGTCGCTAAGCTCTGTTGTGGTTTATGTTGTTTAACTTTTGATATTTGTAGCACAACATGGTTTGTGGTAGTAATTGTCTTTGGCAGCTTTTAATTTTATGGAACACATATTTCCTAGGTCTTGAGGGTGGCAGAAGGAAATCACTCAAAAAGTCCAAATCAATGAGGTCACTGGAAGCAACAAAGCCCCTCAAATATTATCACATCGAATGGACTCTTCTTCCAAATGGTGAAGTAACAAAACTAGATATAGTGACCTTTGCAACAGCTGCAAAAGCCTATGTGGGAAATGACAGCCAGGTAGGTCTTTTTTAGAAGTCAAATAAGTGTTTTCAATTCAGGAAGAATGCAAGGTGCATATGAGTGAAAGCTAGAATTCCATGTTCATTTTATCCTTCTGAAGAAGTTTGAAATCTTTTAGAAAAGATCCAAGATCTCTACACTTTACTGGCTACATGCTCATTGTCACAGCTCCTCATGCTTAATACCATTGTCAGTCCACTAACTTCTGCTGGCTGCTAGCCCTTTCTAGGTCTTTTCAATCTGTAACTCCAACTACCCAGTTCTTCTTTCCCATTTTGGTGTCATAGAGTTATACAGCATGGAAATAGATAGTTCAGTCCAACTCATCTGTGCCACCCAGATTCTAACTGATCTAGTCTTATTTGCCAACATTTGGCCCACATCCTCTAAACCCATCCTATTCATCTACCCATCCAGATGCCTTTTAAATGTTGGAATTGTACCAGCCTCCTCCTCCCACCTCTGCAACTCAATCCATACGTGCACCACCCTCTGTGTGTAAAAGATTGCTCCACAGGTCTCTCTCAAATTTTTCCCCTCTCACCTTAAACTTATGCCCTGTAGTTTTGTGGTGGGTCAGCCCATTCTTAATAATTGCTTCCTCTTGTCATAGTCTGCTACAATGTAAGACATCAGGTACTCTGTCCCTTATTAGATAATATTTATTACTTCATAACACAAGAACATAAGAAATGGGAGCAGGACTAGATCATGATGACAAGTCAAGCCGACTTTGCCATTCAGTATGATCATAAAACCATAAGAAATAGGAACATGGGTTTGGCCACATGAACCCATTCCATTATTAAATAGGAACATTCATTGGACCCACTTTCTCACCGTTTCTCCATAACGCTCGACTCCCCTAATGATCTAGAATCTATCTATCTCAGCCTTAAATATACACACAGACTCTGCCACCACAGCTCTCTGTGGCACAGAATTCCAAAGACACTCAACTCTCTGACAGAATAAATTTCTCCTTGTCTTAAATATTTCTTCCATTTTCCTGAGCCTATTCCCTTTGGTCCTTGACTGTCTCACATGGAGAAACGTCCTCCCAGCATTTATCCTGTTAAGTCCTTAAGAATCCTGTATGTTTCAATTAGATCATCTCTCATTCACCTAAACCTAAAGTGAGTAGAGTCCCCCCTTTTTCAACCTGCTCCTTACAAGGGATCATCCTCATAAACCTTCTCTGATTTGCCTCCAGTGGAATAATATCTTTCTTTAAGGGAACAAAACTGCTCATAGTACTCCAGAAGTGGTCTCACCAGTACCTTGTACAGTTACATTAAGACTTAGAGTCATAGAGATGTATAGCACGGAAACAGACCTTTCGGTCCAACTCGACCATGCTGACCAGATATCCTAAAGCAATCTAGTCCCACCTGCCAGCACCCAGCCCATTTCCCTCCAAACCCTTCCTATTCATATACCCATCCAAATGCCTTTTAAATGTTGCAATTGGACTAGCCTACACCACTTCCTCTGGCAGCTCATTCCATACACGTTCCACCCTCTGCATGAAAACGTTGCCCCTTAGGTCTCTTTTATATCTTTCCCCCCTCACCCTAAACCTGTGCCCTCCAGTTCTGGATTCCCCGACCCCAGAGAAAAGACTTTGTCTATTTATCCTATCCATGTCCCTCATAATTTTGTAAACCTCTATAAGGTCACCCCTCAGCCTCCGACGCTCCAGGGAAAACAGCCCGGGCCTATTCAATGTCTCCCTATAGCTCAAATCCTCCAACCCTGGCAACATCCTTGTAAATCATTTCTGAACCCATTCAAGTTTCACAACATCTTTCCAATAGGAAGGAGACCAGAACTACACTTAATATTCCAACAATAGCCTAATCAAGATCCTGTACAGTCGCAACATGACCTCCCAACTCCTGTACACACTATTCTGACCAATAAAGAACAAATGCCTTCTTCACTATCTCATCTACCTGTGACTCCACTTTCAAGGAGCTATGAACCTGCACTCCAAGGTCTCTTTGTTCAGCAACACTCCCTAGGACCTTATTATTTAAGTGTATAAGTCCTGCTAAGATTTGCTTTCCCAAAATGCAGCACCTCGCATTTATCTAAATTAAATTCCATCTGCCACTTCTCAGCCCATTGGCCAATCTGATGAAGATCCCGTTGTAATCTGAGGTAACATTCTTTGCTGTCCACTACACCTCAAATATCTTCTTACTCTTATACTCCAAGATCATGTTTTAACCCCACCTTCTTACCCACACTTTATATCATGATCCCTATCAGTAGAGAAAGATACAAATTGTCAAATTGAATCCCAGCTATTTCCAGCATTATGAAATATTTCCAGTTATGACCCCCCCCCCCCCCCCCCCAACTAACCACAATTAATATAGGCTTCCAGAACCCCTTTCCCACATAGATCTTCCTGTCACTGAGAAGTATACCCATCTCTCAAACAAAAACCAACAGCTTGTCCTCCCCTGCCACAAACCCTATCACCAGGGTGCTGAGCCAAGAAGCTCACAGCCACTGGTATTCAACAAATTGATATCCTTTGAAGACTTGAATAACACACTTGCTACCATGTAATCTCTAAACTGAGCAGCTGAACAGTAATCCAGATATTTCTGTACCGACTGAGCACAGGTCACCCCCTTTGATACAGTAGTCCCCCCCATACCTGTAGGGGATACATTCTAAGATCTACCGCGGATGCCTGAAACCATGGATAGTAGCGAATTGATTTATTTAAATGGGAAATTTACCTCCCTGGCAGCCTCCAGGTTCTGGAATGTTCCCTTGTAATATATTCAGGCTGCGGTAAATCATGGTAACTGGACCCACGGATGTAGCGGTCACCCTATATATCATTTGTGCGTGGCTGCACAAAAGAATTCAAAGAACCCACTCACTTAAACAGGCTGTGCATGGGGGGATCTAAGATGGCGGCGATCTGAGAAGATCACACTGCAGAGCTTCGCATCGCAGCAGGAGCAGGACGGTCCTTTAACCCACCCAACCCAGGCCATCAGGATTTCTTGGGGCGTTGGAAAGATTGTAGAGCCCCAAGAAACATTTAAAAACTGACTTACCTGTATTTTCAGCTGTCCAGAAATGCCTAAAAAGGGAGGAGGAGCATCTGAGGCTGGGCCTGCAGTTCAGCCTGCAGCAGCCTTGGAGCCAATTACTCTCCAGGACCTGGTGAACCAGCTCTCGAAATCTTGCGAGATGTTGGGGAAACAGATTGAAGAGAAG
>NC_057727.1:24680736-24750520 GCF_004010195.1 Chiloscyllium plagiosum
TGGAATATCAAGGGAAGTCACTCACCAATTAAGAGGAAGAAGGTACTCTTGAGTCTTAGAAAGGAGAAGATGGATATTGCTTTATTACAGGAGACACATTTGGATGACAAGGAGCATCTGAAATTACAGCAGATTGGCTTTGACCGAGTTTATTTTTCATCATTTAATACCAGAAGTAGGGGAGTGGCTATATTGGTTCGGAAAAATCTCTCATTTAAATTGTTGGAATGTGTTGAAGACACATATGGGAGGTTTGTAATTTTTAAAGCCTTGATAAATGGGGAAGAATATGGCATTTTAAATGTTTATTGTCCCCCAGCTCATCCTCTTAAATTCTTGGTAGATGCTTTTTCTAAACTGATAAGTCTCTAGTCTCGGCACATCATTATAGGGGGAGATTTTAACTGCCTCATGGACCCCACAGTAGACAGGTTGCCTAAAGGTCCCTCGATACCCTCTGCACAAACTAAACAGTTATTGGGTCTGTGTGGGGAATTAGGGTTGGTGGATGTCTGGAGGTCTACAGGTAGGGATTTCACATTTTTCTCCAATCTGCATAGATGCCACACGAGGATTGATTTTTTTTTTCTGACTCCCTGCGGTAACCCTGGATCTGGTGGCATCCTGTACGATTGGTAATATTGCCATCTCTGATCATGTTCCAGTGTACCTCATGGTTAAAATTAAGGATGTTACAGTGGATTCAAGGTACTGGCGAATGGACCCCTTTATTCTCATGGACAGTAAGTTTGTGCAGTATTTCTCTAGGGAATTTCGGGCATTCCTAGACATCAACATAGGCTCGGTTGATAGCTCATCTGTTCTCTGGGAAACTGCCAAAGCTTATGCCAGCGGGTTAGTTATTTCATATTCCAACAGTAAGAAGCGGCAGAAGGGTGAGTAGCAGCGTCTCCTTGAAGCACGGTTGAAGGCAGCCGAGAAGGCCTATTTTGACAGACCCTCGTTGGTCAAACTACAGAGGATTACGGCACTGCGGTCTGCACTAAATTCCGTGCTCACACAGACGGCAAAGAAGAAGCTGGCTTTTGCAAAGCAAAGGTTATAAGAGCAGGTGACAAGCCAGGCAAATACTTAGCATACCTTGCCAGAAAGAGAAGTGCCCCACAAACCATTACAACAATTAGGGAAGGGTCTGGGAACCTAACATGTGATTCTAAAAAGATTAATGTGGCGTTCCAGAGATTCTACTCTAAGTTATATCAGTCTGCGAATTGTGAGGAGGGATTAGGCCAAAATGGAATCCTTTTTTAGAGATCTGAAGCTCCAGGGTGTGACTCCCGAACATCAGTCCTTTCTCAATGCCCCATTATCAGAGCAAGAAATGCAGGAAGCTGTGAGGCAGCTTCAGAGTGGAAAGGCGCCCGATCCTGATGGACTTCCCAGTGAATTCTATAAGGAATTTATAAGTATACTGTCAGGCCCAATGCTGAATATGTTTAATGATTCATACAGTCATGTTTGTCTCCCACCATCTCTGAGATTGGCCAATATTTTACTTATCCTTAAAAAAGGGAAGGATCCGAAAGACTGTGCTTCATACAGGCCCATCTCACTCTTAAAGAGGATCAGATAGGCTTCATAAAGGGTTGCAGATCCTCCAATAACGTTAGGAGGCTGCTTAACGTAATTCAAGCATGCCAACAGCAGTCAATACAGGGATTGGTGATTTCTTTAGATGCAGAGAAGGCATTTGACCGAGTTGAGTGGCTGTACCTTTTCTATACTCTAGACCGGTTTGGTCTGGGCGNNNNGTCATTATCAACGGGGTACGATCAAGCAATTTTAATATTTCTGGGGCAGCTGGCATGGCTGTCCCCTTTCACCATTACTTTTTACATTGGTGATTGAACCGTTGGCAGAGGCTATTTATGGGGATCTCAATATATCAGCTCCAGAAGCGGGGTCAAAATTACATAAGATCTCGCTGTATGCAGATGATGTTCTAATTTTCTTGACAAATCCAGCAGTTTCAGTGCCTTGCCTGATACAATGCATTCACACGTTTGGTGCTTTTTCAGGGTATAAGATTAACTTTGCTAAATCAGCGGCTATGCCTATGGGTGGTCTTACGAAAGAGTTGGCTGTTGAGAGTGACTATAGATTCCCATTTGGGTGGTCATGGGGGTTTTGTGTATTTGGGTATATTCATTACTCCAATTCTGGATTGGCTGTTCAAAGCCAATTTTACTCAATTATTTGAAAATAATTAAACAAGATCTCCAAAGATGGGAGGCACTTCCAGTCTCATGGTTGGGTCGGATAGTGCTTATTAAGATGAATATTCTCCCTCGTTTGCTATACCCTATTCGGATGCTCCCCCTGATTTTCAATAAACAAACACTCAAGAGACTGAACAGTTGGTTCAGCTCCTTTATCTGGCACTATACACGGCCCCTCATTAAATTAGCCAAACTGCAGTTGCTTCACAGATTGCGGGGGAGTAGACCTTCCGGACATTAAAAATTACCAATTAAGCTCGCTTTTGACCTATATAAGTGATTGGGTTTGTGGGGACCCTCTTTCAATATGGCTATATATTGAAGTCTCCCAGGCAAGGTGCCCCCTTACCAGTTTGCTGCTTTTGGATAAAGTGAGGACAGTTAGGGAATATTGCCATAACCCAATAGTCATCAATACTGTTAAAGCATGGAGGGCAATTTGGCAGAGGGAAGGTAATATTGGCAAAATATCTTTGTTTACACCTTTAGTGGGTATGTCAAGTTTTCAGGAGAAAGTGAGGACTGCAGATGCTGGAGATCAGAGCTGAAAATGTGTTGCTGGAAAAAGCGCAGCAGGTCAGGCAGCATCCAAGGAACAGGAGAATCGACGTTTCGGGCATGAGCCTGAAGAAGGACTCATGCCCGAAACGACAATTCTCCTGTCCCTTGGATGCTGCCTGACCTGCTGCGCTTTTCCAGCAACACATTTTCAGCTTTAAACTAGTCCCACCACCTGTATTTGGCCCACATCCCTCCAAATGTTTCTTGTTCATCTATTTATCTAAATATCTTTTAAATGTTGTACCCACATCCACCACTTCCTGAGCAATGAAGACAAGCAAGTTAAATGCCTATTTATTGACTGTACCGGTATGTGATGCAAACTTCAAAGGATTATGTACCTGAACACCTAGATTTCTTCGTTCTACAACACTACCCATGGCTTTACTTTTAATTGTATAAGTACTGCTCTTGTTTGTTTTACCAAAATACAATACCTCGCATTTATCCAAATTAAACTCCATCTGCTACTTTTCAGCCCATTGATCTAATTGATCAAGATCTCTTCGTAATCTGAGATAACCTTCTTCACTGTCCACTTACCACCAATTTTGGTGTCATCTGCAAACTTACTGAATTTTAGGTGTAGGGTTGGAGAAGGACCCTATTTCGCTCCTTTTGGGCCTACCCATTGTATTTCCTACAGATTTGCATAAGGAAAAACTTTTCAATATTCTTACATTCTATGCAAGGAAGAATATCTTGCTAGGTTGGATATCAGAAAACCCCCCAGGCCTGTCGGGTTGGCGGAAGATTGTTATGGAGCATATTCCCCTGGATTTTCTCACAAATATGGTACACCACAAAACTGAGAATTTTTACAAGACATGGCAACCCTTTTTGAAATACCTGGACACAGATTTATCTGCCACATTAACAAGGGCTTTTATATAGCCATAATGATTGTGTTTCATGAGTCCAATATCCAGGGAGGTGGAACTGTTAATGTATGAGTGTTTTGTTTGGCTAGGCTGAGTTATTACTATTTATTTGTTTGTTGTTAGGTATTTATTTAGTTAGTTAAATAGCTAGTTTAGGTTTTTTTAAAATTTTATACTTCTCTATATATGTTTATACATTCGCATAGGAGGGTGGGTTGGGGAATTCTTTTTATTATTTGGGTTTAATTTTGTACTGTTTTTATACTGTTTTGAATTGCATTGTTTTGTATTTGTTGTAATATTTAAAAATCTACTTTTTCTAAATAAAAATATTTTATAAAAAAACAAAAAAAAAGGCTGTGCATACCATAACAAAATAGGGAGCATTTCCCCCATCTATCCATTATCGTCAAAAAGTTACAAATGTATGCAATTTTACTGAGATACACTTAAGGTATATTTAAAATGATTCCTTTCACTGCAACATATGTAGGTTCTGAAGTCATGGTATGATGGTGAACAAATGTGGTTGGTCTTCAGTCATAGTGTGGAGCTGCCAGTTACTAAAGAAATACTGTTAAAACTTAGCTCTTATGTGATGACACTTCATATATGGGACAACAAGGATAAAGTGAGCTCCAAGGCAAAGTTTGATCGGCCCAAGGCTTTACGTCTTTTCATGGAGAGCAAAAATATGGGTGAGTAGGAGGCTGTGAGATGTTCTCCTGTTTGAACATGTCCAACAACTAATTAATGAAAGAACTGCGGATGCTGGAAATCAAGCCAAAGCAGAAATTGCTGGAAAAACTCAGCATGTCCAGCAGCATCTGTGGTGAGAAAGCAGAATTAATGTTTTGGGTCCAGTGACCCTCCTTCAGAACTACAACTAAACGTTAATTCTGCTTTCACTCCTTAGGTACTGCCAGATCTGCTTAGTTTGTCCAGCAATTTCTGTTTTGTTTCTAATGTATAATTATCTGTTTTTAATGGGAGACCACATTTGACAAAAAACTTAAATCATTGAATACAAAAAAATGTAATTTGCTTTAATGTTATCATTAATAGAGCTAATGTTAATATGTGAATGCTATAATTAATATGTGCTGGATCTAGTAGTCCATTTTAATTTCTAAATACCTGAACTTGCATGATTCTAGTGAGGTGGTTGGATTTACAAAAAGAAATAGACTGGATCTTAACACTGTCAAAGATAAAATATTTTTTGTTAGCTAATGTTCCATTGCAATTAACAAAATGGGTGAAAAATAACTTTGGTTGTCCAGTAGATAGGCTCAGCAATATATTTTGCTTTAAAGTGAAAATTGTTTCTTAGCTGTGCCTTCAAAGTAATCACAAAATCGAGGGCTAAGAATTCACTCGAAAATATCAGTTAGATTTTGCATTTCTCATTTACTCTCCTTACATGGAAAACAAAATTCTGTTTCATATCCTAATAAAAAATTTGTCAGGGCAAGAATTGTGTCATAAGGTGTATGGTAAATGAACAAGGCACTCATTATCACAACACCACAATAATGATAACTGATTAATCTTTCTTTTGGCAGATGAAGAAAAACATTTGGTTCAGGAGCAGTTAAAACTGTTAAAAGACAGTCCTCTCTTGACAACCTATAAAGAAACGCATGATATACACCCTGAAGATCTCTCTCAAAAGCTTGGAGAAGGTAAGAATCAGATGATAGTGTCATGGTTGATGCTGGATGGTGTACTTAAACGAAATGAAAGGGCTCGGAAAGCCCAGCATCTATCAAAATATCCCTTTAGGCCATGGAAATAGCAAGGCTTTTTTTTAAAGGTAGGATTATGGTGTTTTTCTTTTGCAACTCAATGAACTGTTAGGTAACATTTCATTTTCCTTTTCTTAAAAAAAAATAGATTTTCAGTATGTAAGTTAGCTTGCTCAGCTTGAAGGTTTGTTTTCAAATGTTTTGTCACCATGCTAGGTAACATCATCAGTGAATGTCTCTGGTGAAGCACTTAAAGAAATAAGTCAATTTTACATAGGATCTCTTGTGACCACAGGATAGCTCAAAGTAGTTTGCACCATATGGAATACTTTTGACATGTTGTCACTACTTTATTGTAGGGAAATACAACAGACAAAAGACACATACTAAGACCCCATGACAGCAATGATTTTGATGACCGAATAGTCTGTTTTATTGGTGGTGAATGAGTGCTAGTTTGCTAGAGCACCAGGAGATTAGATAAGATTAAATTCCTGGAAACAGGCCCTTTAGCCCAACAAGTCCACGTCAACCCTCCAAAGAGTATCCCACCCACACCCATTTCCCTCTGACTAATGCACCTAACACTATGGGCAATTTAGCATGGCCAGTTCACTTGACCTGCACATCTTTGGATTGTGGGAGAAAACCAGACCACCCGGAGGAAACCCACGTAGATTAGGGGAGAATGTGCAAACTCCACACAGACCGTTACCCAAGGCTAGAACTGAATCTGGGACCCTGTTGCTGTGAGGCAGCAGTGCTAACCACTGAGACACTGTGTCGCCCTGTTCTTTCGATAAGTGCCATAGGATTTTACATATTTACCTAAGAGGGAAGAATTTGTTACAATTTATCTCTTACATTTCTGGTCAGCCAAATAGCCATACAGGAAATGAGTGGTAGACCATAACTGGATACTCTTGGGGATGGTTCCTAGTAAACAGGAGAAAGAGGAAGCCAGCAATTTGAATGGATGTGAGAGATGGAGGTGTCAGCTACAATTGCAATGTGGGCTGGCTGGTACTTGAAGATTGGGAAATGGATGACATCTGCTGGAGGCGAAAAGCGAGGACATCAGAGTCAAGAGGGGACCAGGCAGTTCTCGTGGCAGTGGGAAGAGGGAGGCTGCAATTGTTCGAGGAGTGGCTTCAAGATGCTGGGAGGAGCACTACAAAATATTTTGGCCTACAATATAAAATGCCGTTAATTTGTCAAGCCAGTAGCTCTTACTTCCCATTCTCTATCAAGCTGCTTAAGCCCATATAAATAAACCAATAAATTGAACAGTGTGTCCCCTTTTAAATATATCAACTGCACCTTCCTCCTCTCCATGACAGAATACATGGACGCCATGAAATACACTGCTGTGAAAATGGATAGGTTGATTTTTGTGTTGCACTTAAAATTTTTAACTCTACCCACCGTGGAGAGATTACCATCAAGGCAAATAAGTCTGTTTATTAAAAACTCAAAGTTTGAGCATTCAAGAGGAAGTGCCTCACATTTTGCTGGTTATACCCTACATTTGGTATTTCAAACCTTTTCAAGCTTAAGGATAGTTTTAACGATTGAGATTTCGAGTTGATATTGGAGACAAAAGAAAATCTCATAACCAATGTTATTAAAGGATTCTGGAAAGTAGATTTTGGTAGTTATAAACTACATTGGCAAAGTTAGGATTAATTGAAAATGAACAAACACAATTACCACCTAATTTAAAATACATATTGCATTTTTTGATCATTCATGGGTTGTGGGCATTACTGGTTTGGTGAGCATTTAAAGTTTATCCTTAATTGTGCAGAGGGCAGTTAAGACTCAACAATATTGCTGTGGGTCTGGAGTTACAAGTACACCAGATTAGGTAAGGTTGGCAGATATCTTTTCTTTAAGAACATTAATGAACTGATGGTTGCTTATGTCAATTGATAGTAAGTTCATAATTCCAAATTTTTATTGAATTCAAATTGCACAATCTACTATGGTGGGATTCAGACACATGTTTCCAGAACATTAGTCTGGGTTTCTGGATTATTAGTCCCCTGCTAATATTCCAATGCCACATTCCTGCATTGCTTAAACATATACAATTCCACAATCATCATCTTTGAATCTTGGGATGAAGTTCAGAAGATGTGGTTTTCTCCTATCCAGAGGGAACAAGAAAGGTGGTGAGAAAGGGAGATATTGGGCAAGTTGATAACAGCAACACTCCTGTACATGCCACACTAGCAATTAAGTGCTGGGTAAGAAGGTCCATGGGCAATTTTCTTGATTTGCCATCAATTAAGTCCTTTAGTACTCAATGGCCACTTAAAAGTCTCAGCTTGTCATCTTCCCAGTCACCTACCTCCCCCTGCAGACAGAAACGGTGGTAGTTAAAGGACATCTTCAGTTAGTCATCATTAGGACCATTGGAAGCACAGATGGCAGGCAAGGGCATGGCGTCTGAAGCCACTCTATTTCCAATATCGCTGACCGTCCCCTCACGTCCCTAGCAATACCCAACCCCCCAAGAAGAACAGTGGCATTCAGCTTCTCACCATTGGATTCCCAGAGGAGTAGGCCTCAACCAGTAGATTTTAGGACCTAGAAGAGAGGCTGGCAACCAGAATCCCCAGTGTTGAAGGCTGTGATAGGGTGAGATACATTCCTTTGCTCGCCCATCAGTGTGATTGTGACTTCTCTGACCAGTGGGAGTGGCATGTTAGTTACCACCTAACATGCTTTCTCCCACACTTAGGTGAAATTTTGCTATTTTGTTTCTAACAAATCTTCTTTCCAATGTCTGTTCCAGGCGCAGTTGCTGACAAAGTTTTTTTTAAAAATCTTCATCTCTGTTACACTAATACACATTCAGAATGGGTACTCTTCCAGAAAAGGAAAATATTGGAATCGGAATACTTTAGCTCCTTATTTGACATTATCTTTCATAGTTTAAAAAGGGACTAGAAAATAAGGACACTAACTTAAGATTGTCAAACCTTTTGGATTGTCCCCTGTTTTCCAGAAATTGGAGGTTAATCTTCAGTACTATTCCAAGCAACTGTGAGAAAAAATTGGGACAGTGAAAAAATTACTTTTCCTTAAAGAAAGGCCTTAAACAATTATGATGATTAGTTAAAAAATATCAGAAAAAGATGGTATATTACTGGGCAGAGTACTTGGAATTGTAAGTTCATGTGATGAAACCTCCAAGGATCTCCAACCAGACCTAATACTGACTTGTAATCTGAAAAGCGATTACACTTAATTGAGAAGCATTTACAGAAATTGTCTAAATGAGAGAGAATTTCTGTAGCTTATATCTTGATTGTCTGCTGCACATTTGGCAAATTTACAGAAACTCTGGACAAGTATGTTTTTCACAGAATGTCCAGCATGAATTGGGAAAACCTCTTCAAACATTCACAGGTTTTGTGTGTGCAAGTGTATAGAGCTCTACTTTTAGTAGCAGAATAATAAATTGTGTTATGTGATATTCTACACCTATTGCTAGAATGTGGTGGAAAGAATCCCTACATTGTGAAATGTGGTGAATCAAGCAATGAGCAAAAGCAATAGGAGATCCATCCATTAGACACCTTATTCTCTCTCTTTCTCTCCATGTTGTGTCTTTGTTGTCTGAGAGTTTCTTATGCCATGAAATCACATCGGGCAAGGCAAGGAGCTAGGGCCCAAAAACTATTTCAACCATCACTGGGATTGAACCTGTTTTGTTGGCATTATTCTGCACCACACAGCAGCTATCAAATCCAGGTGTTGTCATTTTTAAGGCTCTGACACTGTGCCTGGTACGTCATTATGGTAGAGCCAACGTTGCATGGGCTGTCAGAAGATGCTGAGGAAATCATGGTCTGTCATTACTTGTACAGCATTAGGTTAGGAGGACAATCTGGACAGAGACCATTGGATGTGACAGACGATTGTGTAAGAACAAGACATTAGGAGATTGTATGGATGTGGATTGGAGGCCAGAGGAGGGGAGAAATGAGAGGGTGGGCAGGACAGAGACTCAGGATGGCAGTAATCTGGTAGGAGCACTCCTGCTACCCTTCACAAGATGGCATTCAGAGCTGGCTGCAACAGGAGCAGCTGGCATCCCTGCAGATACCCTAAGAAGTGTGCAGAGCTACCAAATTCACACAAAGTTCTGAAAGGATTTAAAGCTAGATAATAATTGCAGCAGGAAACCTGACTTTTCAACCATGAGATTAGAATTCCTGATGCTTTGAGACATTATCATTAAGTAGTGAGGGAAAATATTGACCAAATAAAGTTATTTCAAAGATTTAATACTGTGGTTTGAGGTGACACCTTTTTATCCATCTCAAAATATGCTGGTTAAAAACATTTATGGAACTAAAACCTTTGGTAAAATAATCTGAGTAAAGATTGGCATATTTATAGTGTTGCCTTTCTTACATTGTAAATCCTGAAAAAGATTTCCTTCTCAACCCTTCCCTTGTTACAGAAAACTTGGTTGTGGATTTGGAATACTTAATTTGAGATGTTGTTTTGAACTTCTAAATTTTGAGCTTTTCTTTTTTGGTGAAAGTTGAAGCTCAACATGTAACAGAATTATTGCTAATATTATTTGCTCTGTATTTGCTTTTATTGTCACATTGCAGACCGTATGCTCCAGCTGAGACATTTACCTGTCAGTATTATTTCTGTGTTAGTCTGTGTGTAGAAACCATAGTAGTTTTTTTCCTTATGTCTCCGCATTTTAATATAAGGTGTCTTACTGAACTATTACCTTCTCTAGTACCAGCATGCACCAGGAATCTCCATCAACTGCTTCAAAGCCCAAACATGCTGTTTGGGCATGCGCTGTTAAACTCAATGACCTGCTCTTCCAGTAATTTAAAAATGTAGGACTCCCTACTTTGCTGTCAATTTCCAGTTTTCCACTTGCTGCTAAACCTCAAGATTCCAATTCTTCTTCATATCTTTGAATACTTCTAAAGCCTAGGCTAAGTCCAAGTGCTTCCAAATGTCAGTAATTTCCCCAGTGCAGTAGATCTATGCCCCTCACAGAGAAGTGACAAACCCACATTACAGCTCCATCCAACCCCGCCCTATTAAGTGGTATCAGATATTCAAGGCTCAGCCTGACTGACTGCTTCTTAACCTCAGACTTTTTCTTCCAGATTCCCTCTTTGAGCATTCCCAGATGGCAGCTCTCTCTGCTGATGTTCTAAAAATACTGCCTTCGTTATTCTGATGCCTTCTGGTTCTTTGTATAGCCTCTGTCCTCAGGCCTATACATCCTTCAGCTTTTCTATGACCGCCTGTATCTGGTAGCTGTTGTTAATCATGTTATTTTGAACACTTTTTTTTTAAGTGTATTGATTCTTTTTCCTTCTATTCTTTCATTGATGCTACACAGGTCCTGTCACCTCATCAGACCAAGCCAATCTTGAGCATTTAGAAACTGCCGGTCATGTTCAACAACAACAAAGGTAAACTAGCCATTCACTTTCTTTAAAGGCTATTGTTAAATGTGTATTGGACAATAAAGACACCAAAGACCAATTTCTTTATCCCCATGAAAAAATAATCAAATATTGAAATGAACTTTGTTTGTCTTACAGACAGTTGCACTGTGTTTTACTACCACAGTACTTTGGGCTTGGCTTTAGATGTTTTACACTCACAGGGTGGGATTTGATAGGCCCTATAGGGATCTTGCCCACAGATCATGGAGCCAGTGGGGAACCTCTATTAGTTTCATGAAGGAGGCCCAAAGGTATAAAGTGCCACTATGAGGCCTTCCCTGAGATTCAGGATCCTGATGACACACATTCTGCACAGTGAGAGTAACTGGCCACTCCAAGCTTCTTATTGTTGTCAGTACTTTTGGGACTGGTGTCAATTGCCAACAGTGCATCCACCAAATGAGTGAGTGTGGGATTAGAACCATACGAGAGGTTGGGGTAAAGAAGTCAGAGTCCAGCCAAGAGGTGGTTTCCAGTGACCCTCTTCCCCACTGATTAGTGGTCAGGTACCATGAATGTTGTAAAGTGCCTGATAACAAGGGGCACTACCTGGGAAGCTGGTGGCAACTTGTGGCCTGCAAGAGGCTTGAGAAAGCTGTATGACCTCAGCTAATCAATGAGTTAGTACCGAATTGCAGTATGCTCTGGGATAATTGGTTCATTAGTTAACAGACTGCCACCAGTAGCCAGGAATCCTATGTCAGCACCCTCTGTCCTCCAACTTAATCAGACAAAGATTTACTGCTGCCAGGAGACTGATGCAGCACCTCCCACGATTAGCTGGCACTGACAGCATTGTTCTCACCAAAGATAACTGGATTAAATTATATCGTTACAGTTGAACTGTCAAAATGATGGGCTGACAAACTGTAATTTATGCTCAGAGACTATTAATTGTAAATTGATGTCAGTACTCACTAAGTAACAGGAGGGAGTTTTCAAACAGAGACCATTACCAAAAGACACAAGAACAAACATCAACTATATTCAAAATGTGACATATGTAGTGATTGTAACAAGGTCGGCCAGATAGAACTCATAAAATAGGAGATCTCTGATTGGGGCTGTTAAGTTGGTTCAATCAGGGAGCCCTGGCTGACGGATAAGTACAGATGTGTCAGAGTTTCTGTTCACTCTGAGAGGTGGCTCTGAGGATGCTGGATCAGTGTCAAGGACCCTCCATGTATAAATAAAAGATGACTTGATGATGAGATACGGTCCTCTGTGAGCTATATCAACATAAAGTCTGATGTGTGTTTCTGTACTATAACTGGTACCTGGATATAGATTCTTTATTATTTTCTTAAATTAACTATGTCAAAGTTATTGTGGTTCTGTTCGCCGAGCTGGATGTTTTTGTTGCAAACGTTTCGTCCCCTGGCTAGGCGACATCATCAGTGCTTGGGAGCCTCCTGCGAAGCGCTTCTTTGATGTTTCCTCCGGTGTTTATAGTGGTCTGTCCCTGCCGCTTCCAGTTGTCAGTTTCAGCTGTCCGCTGTAGTGGTTGGTATATTGGGTCCAGGTTGATGTGTTTGTTGATGGAGTTTGTGGATGAATGCTATGCCTCTAGGAATTCCCTGGCTGTTCTCTGTCTGGCTTGCCCTATGATAGTAGTGTTGTCCCAGTCGAATTCATGTTGCTTGTTGTCTGCGTGTGTGGCTACTAAGGATAGCTGGTCATGTCGTTTCGTGGCTACTGGCTTGCCCTATGATAGTAATTTTGTCCCAGTCGAATTCATGTTGCTTGTCTGCATCAACTAGCCACGAAACGACACGACCAGCTATCCTTAGTAGCCACACACGCAGACAACAAGCAACATGAATTCGACTGGGACAACACTACTATCATAGGGCAAGCCAGACAGAGAACAGCCAGGGAATTCTTAGAGGCATGGCATTCATCCACAAACTCCATCAACAAACACATCGACCTGGACCCAATATACCAACCACTACAGCGGACAGCTGAAACTGACAGGGACAGGGAAGCGGCAGGGACAGACCACTATAAACACCGGAGGAAACATCAAAGAAGCGCTTCGCAGGAGGCTCCCAAGCACTGATGATGTCGCCTAGCCAGGGGAAGAAATGCTTGCAACAAAAACTTCCAGCTCGGCGAACAGAACCACAACAACGAGCACCCGAGCTACAAATCTTCGCACAAACTATGTCAAAGTTAGCTTTATGTGATGCTTGGAGGTGTATGCAGAAAAAAATTCTCAGCCTCAATGATTCAAATGATGATTTGAAAAGGCCATTTCACTGAATATGCCTCAGCACCAAAAATCATCATATCCCTTAGATGTCTGGGAAGCATCCAAAGTTCACTTAATGTTTGAGATTAATGTTTTGCTGAATTACAAATATGTACTGATGGTGTGGAGCCTCCGTTGCTGGCTGAATGTATTGGAAATTCGTAGGTGTGTTGTCAAATGCTTATTGCCATTCTGCTAGAGCACTGCCAAAATTATGACTGGAGCTTACTGTAATGGCCAAGCAGTTTCAGAATCAATATGTTAAAGAATTTGCTAAAGACAACCCAGAATTTTTTTTAAAAAGTATGAGTTGATAGAACTCATTTCTTAATGCTTTGTGTTATAGCCCAGAACTCAACTTCCAGTAATACCAGCGAGATTTTCTCTGAAGGCTTTTATACAAGAATGTAAGAATATGAGAGCCTGCGTTGACCCTGCAGCCTTGTTTGCCATTCTAGATCGTGGATGATCATCCACCTGTAGCGTTTATTTCTACCTGTAGTATGGAGACCCACCACATTGAATTTTGCCCCTAACTTTCCTCCTTGCTCCCAAGTGCTAACATTACACTTAATGGTCTTGTGCACTCCCCTCTGTGGAGGGCACGACGATGGTCATGCCTATCAATCTCTCTCCAGGAGCCTAATATGCCTCCGATACTATTTCATATTCCACCCTTAAAGCTTGATTATTCTTCCCTAACCATCCTTGTCTCTTCAACGTGTGGCTCTGCTCCGCACCCACCACCTTTTGGCAATAAGCCTCCCTTTGCATCTAGAGTCTACCTTGCTCCCTCCTTTAGTGATCAATGCATGAAAATCCAGGATCGCGTTTGTCCCAGACCTCTGACTGACTTCAACAAACCGACTCTAAACATATTGACCAGACCCTCAGTCTGTTATTGCAGCTTCCTGACTGATGATTCCCCTAGTTGCTTGTGATGGCCCTAAAGAACTGATTGTTGGCAATTCCCTGGATTGTAGTTGGACGTAGCCTCTGGCCCATATCGAGAAATTAGCTTGGCCAAGCCCTTGGTCTATGTGCATACTGTGCTTGTGATTTATGGTCTGAGATCTACTTTCTGACATGGCCATTAATTTGCATAGTGTGTTTGCTACTCAGGCAGTCGGAACATGCCGTAGGTTTTAGATTGATATTACATTATATTGTACACTGTGTTCTATTTTTCCTGTCCATTACTTGAGCAGTCCCTTTCATTTACGTATTCTGGGACCTGCCCTATGTTTTGGTTAGGCATCGTGCATGACCAGAAGTTGCATGTATCAGTATGGCATCTGTTGACCATCCCATGGAGCATGCCACAAAATTCAAAGCTCTAATGCCAACTGTAAATTCTGCCAAAAAGCTAAATAATATTGTTTGTGCCTTTACAAATACTTAAAGTAATTGTTCAGAATATTTGCAGGAATTGTGCCAGGACTTTTATGTAGACCATCTGAAATAACTTATGATCAGCTTCTCGCTTAACTCGTGATGTCAGGAGCTGTGATGTGTTTCATGGTGGTCTTCACATTAATTTAGTGGTCCATTCCTTCTGAACTCATTTTTGCCACTGTGGCAGTTTGATGTTCTGTCGTCCAGCTTTCAGGAAGCAGATGACAGTGTATTTTGTTTTATGCTAAGCATAAGTAGGAAGGCAAGTGTGCCTGTGTTAAGCAATGACATGGTTAAGGTCCAGTTGTATAGTTTCTCCTATTACTCAGCAGAGGACAGACATTTAATATGTAATATCTACTGTTTGAGATTTGTCGCAACATTGCCACAGATTATATAAGACTGGGTGTTATAGAAGCTGTCTGAATTAGTAATAGGCTATACTTTTTCAAAAGACCTCTTTAAAATGTCCCAATTAATCCCAGCCCTGATATTCTGGTTTCAAAAGAAGCCTTTTTTGATATTTAGCTTAACTGTCTGACACAAATTTGTTTCTAATGTCCAATATAATGTTCAATAGTTAATTGAAGCATCATGGCAGTGTGCAATAAATATTCAACAAAGTAGTTCATCTCCAATAAATAAACGTATATTGAATTTTAGTAACTTCATACAGTTTGTCATGTGATTGCTTATTTAGTGAGGAAGAACCATGTGCACACCTCAGACAAAATAAAGTAATGAAGAAAAAAAAGACTTTAACACCATCTGCAAAGGGAGTTTCTCTCAAAACAGAAACGGGAGGTAAGTGAAGGTAATATCATGTCATTTAAGTTAATTTGAAAGAAGACTCTGGGTAATTTTCATCTCGAACAGGGAGTGGATGGAAGATGAACAGGGTCATAGTGACCACTGCTGAGAGGAGTCAGCAAGGGAGAAATCTGCATTTCTGCATCCCTTCATAGTTTCAGGTAACCTGCTGATATAGAACAAGTTCCCCATATGCATCTTCGAACAGGTGTGGCGCTGGAAAAAGCACAGCAGGTCAGAAAACATCGAAATATCAGAATAAAGGGCTTATGCCTGAAATGTCCACCCCCCCCCACCCCCCCCGCCTGCTCCTCAGATGCTGCCTGACTTGCTGTGCTTTTTCCAGCACAACACTTTTCAACTCTAACACTCCAACACCTGCAGTCCTCTTGGCAAATAAGAGATGGAAAATGTTTGTTGTCATAGGTCTTAACAAGTAAAAGAAGGGTTGTTTGTGACTAAACCAGAAAAAAAGTGCCGTGGATCTGAAGGGAACATTCTGTGTTCAGCATGCTTTCCAAGATGACTGCAAGATTTTCAGATACAGCCTGGGAGATTCTGTGAACTTGCATAAGCACAAGAAAGTTGAATCTCTTTCAAGCAGATGGTTGGTGGACAGTATGGAAAATTAGTATGTATATGACATAAAAAGCAATTAGCAGTTTGTCCAGGATCTGACTGCAGAGATGGAAAATATTTAATAACTTTACCAGGTTATTAAAACCTCCAAGGTAGAACTTCCTTACCTCCTGAACAACCCTGGAGAAGTCTCCCTTTGCCTTGACCCTTTCAAACCTCAATTCAGTTGCTTTCTGCTCTGATTTAGTGCTTCAAATGCCACTACTACCACCACAATGTCTTCTCCTTTTCCGCTCCACACAGTGCTTCTTCCTGTTATCATTTACACTATAGTAATTAGGTTCATGTATGTCAAAAACACTTGGCTAGGGCACTTTCATTCTCCTTGCGCAAGAATCTGACACCCTAAAGGGAGGTCAACAAACAGTATAGGAGGAGGCCCTGCCAAATATCAAGCATTCACTAAAAGACCACCATCAGCATAATTGCAAGACACAGTTTTCACCATTGAATTTAGGGAAACTGAAAGGACCTTTCCTTCATATTCTCTTCTGTTTAACACTTTGGGATCCATACAAAATGCAACAGTCTGGTAATACATTGACTTGCTATTGCTTTTCCTTGTAGCACTATAATCACAGTATCCCTACAGCGTAGAAGCAGGACATTAAGTCCATACTGATTCTCCAAAGAGCATGCCCCCCCCCCCCCCCCCCCAGCCCCCAACACCCAGACTCACCATGCTACGCTTTCCCTCTAACCCTGCATTCCCCATTGCTAATCCACCTAGCCTGCACATCCCTGGAGATTATGGGAAATTAACCATGGCCAATCCATCTAACTTGCACATCTTAGAATAGCTTAAGGAATATTCAAACAAGCACTAGGGTCTTGCACCAGGACGAGGAATACCTGGTGGGCATTTCTGTAAGTCAGTAGAAGCTGGGTTTTCAAATGTACAATTGACCCGCACTCATTCAAAGTGATGCAAGCACCATGCAAATATTACGCAACCTGCAGTTTATGATAGTAGCATGGAGCCCAATAGTGATTGTACCACTGAGTGTTACTGCATGCCTTGGTTGGGGTTCCAGGGGGGTTTTGTGAAGGCTAGTACCAGTTAATGCTGTTCAGCACTATTTAAAAACATACAGCACCTATTCTGATGATGATAAACATAGTAAATATGGATAGTCAAGTTCCAATGTCTGATTTATTTTAATTGTTTATGGGGTGTGGGCTTTTCAAGCTAGGTGAGTATTTACTGCCCTTCCCTAATTACCTTGGAGAAGGTGGGGATGAGGTGCCTCCTTGAACCACTGCAGTCCTTGAATGTAAGGATACTGGCAATGTTGTAACAAAGGGATTTCCAGGATATAGACCCAGTAACAATGTGTGAATGGCAATATAGTTCTACATCAGAATGGCATTTGACTTGAAGAGAATCTTGCAAATGGTGATGTTCCTATGCATCTGCTTCTCCTTGTCCTTCTAGGTTGTACAGGTCTTGGTTTTGGAATTTTAATATGAGACCTTAGTGGACTAAAGTGATTTTTAAAGAGGACAAATACAACATTCTTGTAAATTTGCTTTGTACTCTCTCCTGAGCAATTGTGTTCTTGTAATTGTACACATAATTCCAGCTGTGGCCTAACCATTGTTTTATCAGTTTCAATGTTACATCCCTGATTTTATATTTTGTGTTTCATCCAATAAAGGAAGCATTCCATAAACTTTGTTTAACTACCTGTCCTGCTATCTTCAGGGCTTTTGGGCACACACTCAACGGTCCCTCACTACCTCTACCCATCTCAACATCCTCCTGTTTATTATGTATTCCATAGCTTTGTTTGTCCTCCCAAATGCATTTCCAAACACTTCTCTGGATTAAATTCCATTCGCCATTTTTCCATCTCCTCAACCAAGCCATTGATGTCATTCTGGAGTTGACAGCTATTCTCTTCACTAGCAACTACATCACCAATTTTTGTGTAATGTGTATGTTTCCCAGTTGAGTCTCCCACATTTAAGTCAAAATTATTAATATACACAACAAACAGCACAAGACCCAACACTGACCCCTACTGAATGCCATCAGAAATTCCTTTTCATGCACAAATAAATTCACCACCAAATACCCTTCTTGTCCTGTCACTAGCCCAACTTCCAACATTCCTATATTCCATGGACTTTTATTTTTCTGACCCATTTGCCATGTGGGATCTTGCCAAATGCCTTACTAAAACCTTTTGCAACATCCCCTGCACTTCTCTCATCATTCCTCTTTGCTAATTCCTCAAAAAATTCAATTAGATTAGTAAGGACCTACTTTCCCTTAACAAAACCGTACTGACTATCCCTCATGAATTCAGGCCTAAGTCTCTATCAGTATTGATTCCAATGATTTACTCATTACTGAAGACAGACTGACCAGCCTATAATTGTGTGGCTTTTCCCTTGCACCCTTTGTAGAGAATATTCGAAAGTTTGCAGATTCTTCATTCTTCCCACAGATACTGCCAGACCTGCTGAGTTTTTCCAGCAATTTCTGGTTTTGATATAGGAGCAGAAATTATGCCAATTGTAATATCCAGTCTGCTCTGCCATTCAATCGTAGCTGATCAGTTTCTCGACCTCATTCTCCCACTTTCTCCCCATAACCTTTGATCCCATTGGCAATCAAGAACCTATAATTGTCTTGAATGTACTCAATGACTTGGCATCCACAGCCTTCTGTGGCAATAACTTTTATAGATTCACCACACTCTGGCTGAAGAAGTTTCTCCTCGTCTTTGTTCTAAAGGATCTTGCCTTTACTCAAATGCTGTGCCCACGGATCTTAGTCTCTCCTGTTAATGGAAACCCCTTCCCAATGTCCGCTGTGTCCAGGCCATTTGGTATTCTATAAGTTTCAATTAGATCCTCCTTCATGCTTCTAAATTCCATTGAGGATAGACCCAGAGTCCTCAAACATTCCTCACGTGTTAAACCTTTCAATTCTGGGATTTTTATCAAATCTTCTCTGGATCTGTCCCAGGGCCACGACCTCCTTCCAGAGATATGGGACCCAAAATTGTTCACAATACTCTAAATGTGGTCTGACCAGAGCCTTATAAAACCTCAGAAGTACATCCCTGCTTTTATATTCTAGTCTTCTCGAAATAAATGCCAACATTATATTTTTCTTCCTAACTACTGACTCAACCTGCAAGTTTACCTTAAGAGAATCCTGGACTAGGGCTCCTAACTCCCTTTGCACTTCAGAAATCTGAATTTTCTCCCCGTTTAGAAAATAGTCTATGCCTTTATTCTTCCTGCCAAAGTGCATGACCTGCCAAAGTGAATGACCACATCATATTCCATCTGCCATTTGTTTTTTGCTCACTCTCCTTACCTATCTAAATCTTTCTGCAGCCTCCCTGCCTCCTCAATACTACCTGTCACTCCACCAGTCTTTGTATCATCTGCAAACTTAGCCAGAATGTCTTCAATTCCTTCATCTAGATCAGTAATTCATAAAATGAAAAGTTGTGGTCCCAACATTGACTCTGCAGAACACCACTAGTCACCAGCTGCCATCCTGAGAAGGGCTCTTTTATCCACACTGTCTGCTTTCTGCCAGACTGCCAATCCTCTATCCACACCACTCCCTTGCCTTTAACAACATGGGCCCTTATCTTACTCAGCAGCCTCCTTTGCAGCACACTCAGTTAAGCTGGAATTGAATGATTAGTGTCCTAATAGTGGGCGAAAGGAGACCGTCAGCATTATCTGGAAAAGTGAGTGGGGAAGTCACTGAGTGACACTCAGCACCATATTTCTTTCGTAAGCAGAGAGAAACAGAATGAGTTTGAAACATATCAAAAACAATCAAAAATCACAACAAGCACATTCATTGATTGTGGATCAGGGGGACAGAGGGCTCCCCTGAGTTAAGCAGTCAGCAGCACACAATTGTACAGTCTTAAAATCAAAACAGGTTCCTAGTATAGACTAAGTAGTGCTTAAGATATATGTTTAATATTCTTTAAACTAGAAGAAATAAGTGCTCTTTCTTTCTGTCAGCCAAAGGCTAACTTGGAACATTGGAGGTGATTTTATCTTTGCATCTAGTTTCTCAATTTTTCCAAAGTCAAATTACATCTCATATACCTGTAATTGGTGTTATTTGAGTTTTAAACACTGGTCTTGGATTTAATCATGTCGCTGAAAATTAACATGAAATCTTATCGTATTAAGATCATTCCCAAAGGGTTCTTTACAGTATACTTACTAATTGTTTCTATTGCAATATTTTTTCTAAAGTAGCCTGTACCCTGGTTGGTCACTCATAATGTTGCTCAGAAAATAATGGTCTCAAATGCATTCCATAAATTTGTTACAGTATTGTAGCTTACAAGACAAATTCAATTTCAGAAAGGACTTAGTGAGTACAGCAGATTACCATGGCACTGTTGAAAATGGCAAGTAAATGTAATAATTATCTATATTCCCCTGTAGCTGTTGGCCATGAATTCATCCATTTTAAAGTCAAGAAAGAAGTGAGTGACAGTTGTAATTCATGAAAAATCTCTATAGGCAACATGAAAAATATCTTAAAAATCTTTAATAGTTTCTATATAATGGCAACATAGTAACTGCTGAGTTCAAAGAGATATTAATCATCAAACATGCAAGCTTCTACAAAACAAATATATAAGACAAGATGAAAAAGGAATGTGTAGAGAGGAAAATAGCTTTCTTTTATTACTTTATTGTATTGGGATCTGAAAAGCTGAAACTCTGAGAAGAACATTTTGCACTACTTGGATAAAGAAATCCTTGTGGCATTTGGAAATTGGCCAGCAGCAATAAATGAACTGTGCTGTTTAACAATGCACACATCCTCACTTTTATGTCAAACATGCCACAGGCAATTGAAACATCTTGCTAAAAGAGAAAACTAGTTGTTGTAGAAACTTAACTAATTCCCTCAAGGAAAGATTCTATTAGAAAACAACATGATCTCAACAAATGCAAAAATACTAACTGGAAGCCAATGAGAGATGATGTTGATCATAGCCTTGCCAATTCTCAACACAAAATCATTCCATATTACTATTTTTGTGCCTTGACTTTAGTTGAAACACTGGTTTCATTTTTTTTGACTGACAGATTTGCACTGTGACATATGATAGTTTATCAAACTAAAATCTAACAGATGTTAAAATAATCACCTTAGTGAGTTTAGGGTACAGAGATTTGCTTTGTTTCCCAAAGCTCTCACTATTTCCAGTTTGTTACCTTTACCAATCTCCACATTTCACAAGTAAGCAAATTAAGTACAATTAAGAAAAGGACCAACTACAAGTATAAAGCTAATTTTAGTTCCTAGGATTGACAAAACAACTTATACGGGGTCTCTACACTGCTAGAATGTCCCAAGGGAAATTACTGGGGTGTTATAAAACACATTATTACACCATGCTACAAAAGGAGATATTAAGTAAAGCTTAATTTGCTCCTGTTTAGTCAAAGAGGTAGGTTTTAAGGTGTATCTTAAAGAAAGAAAATCAAGATCGAGAGCTAGTGAGTTCTAGGGAGGGAATTTTAGAGCTTAAGTTCCTTGCAACTAAAGGACACAAAGGTTTAGTATCAGAATTAGAGAGTGCAGAGTCCTTGGGGTTATGGAGTTGCAGGAAATTTAATAATTAGAGAAAGATTAGTATGAGCAGATTTTAAACAAGGATGTGAATTTTAAAGTTAAGCTGTCCCTTTCAGGGAATCACAGTAAGTCAGCAAGCAACAGGATGAACATGACTTGGTGGAAGTTAAGATATGAGCAGCAGAGTTTTGGACAACCTCAAGTTTATGGAGGGTAGAGTGTGGAAGAGCAGCCAGGATTGCCTTGAAATGGTCCATACTGAAAGTAACAAAGACATCAGTGAAGGTTACGGCAGGAGTAAAATCAGGTGAGGAGGTGGAAATAGACAGTCTTAGTGATATAGTGAATCATCTCAGTGATCAGAAACACATTTCGGGGACCAAGTTTGTGAACAGATTGGTTCCACATGAATAAAGTGCAGAATAGTTATGAATACATACCTCAAATATTGTTCAAAATAGATACATTTGTTGAAGCTTTTCATCTGGCATTCATCAGAATATTCATAAGTTTTCTTTAAATTTAAAGAGGGCAGGTTGATGCTGGTTGGTCAAAACAGTATCCTGAGAAATGGCCCTATTTTCATAAACTGAAATGGGTGCAGTTGTGTATTTGTTAATTCTGTCTATAATAAATAGGGTCCTGTGTTATTATATAGCTTCCAGTATGTGAAAGTGTGCCACACCGTGTTAACGTGCCTGATTTAAAATTAAACAAAGCTCGGCAGTTAATTGTCAGTCATCATCTAGTTGGTGCATTCCATATGGCAATCCCTCTGTCAATTAGAGCCCATTTCCAATGAGTCAGCTGTCTTTTCACATTCAGGATAAAATGTTGTTCTCCTTTCCATTGTTGTTATTACGAGCATCTTGATGAGTGCAAGTTGGAAATCTTCAAGAAAAATGCCCTTTTTCATCAAAACTGGAAAGTATTGAATTTATTCCCATCACGTGAAGTCTGCTTCAAATCATAAAGACTTATGGCACAGAAATAGGATTGGTCCTCATAGTCTTGCTGTTTTCCTCTTTTAAAAAATATATCTAATTCACTTTTGAAAATTGAATCTGATACCTTGTTGATTTGTGGAGTCAGTCTTCTGTTTTTACTTATATTACTATTTGACAGTGTAGAAATTCAGGGGTATGCATTTGGTTTGAAATTTATATTCATGTGAAACCCGAACCCAAGCTCTAAAATTTGGAAAGTTGCACGTCTTTCTTGATGCTCAAAGTTGGAGAGCCGGACCCATTCAGAGTTCTTCCTTTAGTTCTTGCAAGTATCACTTAGCTTGACAGGTTAAAGATTTAGGCAATTTAAATGAAAGAAACTGTAAAGATGAAAGGAAACAGTAGCTGCATTTTAAGTGAATAGAACAAAGGATTATTTTGGAATTGACCATGACCATTAGAACAATTGGAATGCTGAGTTTATAATGTTACTGCCTGTAACACACTTCCAGAAATCTATTTTTAAAATACACTTTCAAATTTCTTATCTTTAAATAATCATTACCATCCTAGTTCTGTCTTTGTATACTACCACAAAGTGGTTGTGTTTCATTCCGTATCTCACAATTTTCTCTATCACTTTTCTTATCACCTGATAATGTGGAAAATTTGTCCAGAAATGGTCTGTCCACGAAGGGCAGGATAAATCCAACTTGGATTAGCAACCCATTAGCCTACTATTAATCATCAGTAAAATGATGGATGAACTCATCAGTTGTGCTATCAAGCAGCATGTGATAAGCTGTAAAATGTTCACAGAGGATCGGTTTGGGTTCCATCAGGGCCATAAACTCCAGGCTAAAATAACTGAACTTCAAAAGGGAGATGAAAGCAACTGTCCTTGACATCAAAGCAGCATTGGACAGTGTGTGGCATCAAGGAAATTTAGCAAAACTGGAATCAAAGGAAATCTGGTTTGGGGGGTGTGGGGGTTGCAGTGGGGTGGGGTAACCTGTCTAATGGCTGGAAGTGAAAAGAAAGATGGTTGTGGTTGGAAGGCAGTCAATTCAGAAGCAGGACATTGCTACAGGAGTTCCTCAGTATGGTATCCTTGGCCCAAAGATCCTCAAATGGAAAAGCATGTCTTGGATTTTTCTGAGGAGCATTGCAGATGGAGGCTGTCCCTGGCCTATGCAGTCACACTGTGACAGTGCTCTCAATATCATCACCATCCTTAACATTTTCCCCTTTCAGGTTCACAAGCATTAGGGACATTGCCCAGATCCTTCAATCTAGGAATTGCAGTTGCATCATACAGGACATCTCTCATGGATGTGCATCTCTGCAATTTGAAGCAGCAGTCAGCCTATATTGTGTTGACACCATCATAAATTGCACTCATGCAGCTAACAGGACTACAGAGGATCAGGCAACAGCATATGTGAACAGGAAAGTTTTCCATGTCACCAACGTTCAAATGGTGTGGGATCATCATTGAAGGATACTGTGATTCAGCACCAGTTTCAGTCATTCTGGGATACTCATTCACCCAGGAACATCAGAGGATAACGAACAAGGGAGATCCCCACCAAACCTGATTGATAACACCTCTCCTCTACCATGCAAATGAATCACAGATACAGTGCAACACTTTTTTTCTCCCCTACTCTATAAAGTAAAGGGAACATAGAACATTACAGCGCAGTACAGGCCCTTCGGCCCTCGATGTTGCGCCGCCCTGTCATACTAATCTGAAGCCCATCCCACCTACACTCTTCTATATATGTCCATATGCCTGTCCAATGACGACTTAAATGCACTTAAACTTGGCGAATCTACTACTGCAGCAGGCAAAGCATTCCATACCCGTACTACTGAGTAAAGAAAATACCTCTGACATCTGTCTTATACCTATCTCTCCTCACTTTAAAGTTGTATCCCCTCGTGTTTGCCGTCCCCATACTTGGAAAAAAGGCTTTCCCTGTCCACCCTATCTAACCCTCTGATTATCTTGTATGTCTCTATTAAGTCACCTCTCAACCTTCTTCTCTGTAACGAGAACAGCCTCAAGGCCCTCAGCCTTTCCTCATAAGACATTTCTTCCATACAAGGCAACATCCTAGTACCCGTTCCAAAGCTTCCACATCCTTCTTATAATGCGGTGACCAGAACTGTACACAATACTCCAAGTGTGGCCGTACCAGAACTTTGTACAGCTGCAGCATAACCTCCTGGTTCCAGAACTCAATCCCTCTATTAATAAAGGCCAAAACACTGTATGCCTTCTTAACAACTCTGTCAATCTGGGTGGCAACTTTCAGGGATCTGTGTACATGGACACAGAGATCTGTCTGCTCATCTGCACTCCCAAGAATCTTACCATTAGCCCAGTACTTTGTATTCCGATTACTCCGTCCAAAGTGTATCACCTCACATTTGTCCACATTAAACTCCAATTGCCACCTCTCTGCCCAGCTCTGCATCCTATCTATGTCTGTCTGCAACCTACTACATCCTTCATCATTATCCACAACTCCACCGATCTTAAGTGTCGTCCGCAAAAATGATGAACAGCAGTGGACCCAACACCGACCCTTGCGGTATGCCGCTAGTAACTGGACACCAAGATGAACATGTTCCATCAACTACAACCCTCTGTTTTCTTTCAGCAAGCCAAATACTGATCCAAACTGCTATGTCTCCCACAATCCCATTCCTCCGCATTTTGTATAATAGCCTACTGTGGGGAACCTTATCGAATGCCTTGCTGAAATCTATATACACCACATCAACCGGTTTACTCTCATCTACCTGTTTGGTCACTTTGTCAAAAAACTCAATAAGATTCGTTAGGCACGACCTACCCTTCACAAAAACATGCTGACTGTCCCTGATCAGATTATTCTTTTCTAGATGGTTATAAATCCTATCTCTTATAACCTTTTCCACCACTTTATGAACAACTGAAGTGAGACTCACTGGTCTGTAATTACCAGGATTGTCTCTACTACCCTTTTTGAACAAGGGAACCACATTTGCTATCCTCCAGTCCTTGGGCACTATTCCTGTAGACAATGACGATTTGAAGATCAATGCCAAAGGCTTGGCAATCTCTTCCCTTGCTTCCCAGAGGATCCTAGGATAGATCCCATCCGGCCCAGGGGACTTGTCTGCAGTATTTCTAGTACCTCGTCCTTGTGAACCTCAATCTCTTCTGGTCTAGATGCAAATATCTCTGTATCTTCCTCGCCAACATTTTCATTTTCTATAGTGAACACTGTCGAAAAATATTTATTTAGTGCTTCCCCTATCTCCTCTGACTCCACACACAACTTCCTGCTATTATCCTTGATTGGCCCTAATTTAACACTCGTCATTCTTTTATTCCTGACATACCTATGGAAAGCCTTAGGGTTAACACTGATCCTATCCGCCAACAACTTCTCATGTCCCCTCCTGGCTCTTCTGAGCTCTCTTTTTAGGTCTTTCCTGACTTCCTTGTAACCCTCAAGTGTCTTAACTGAGTTTTCACATTTTGTCCTAACATAAGCCGCCTTCTTTTTCTTGACCAGGGATTCCACTTCCTTAGTAAAACACAGCTCACGCATTCTATATCTTCCTCCCTGCCTGACAGGTACATACATATCGAGGACACACAGGAGCTTTTCCTTGAATAAGCTCCACATTTTTAATGTGCTCATCCCCTGCAGTTTCCTTCCCCATTCTACGCTTCCTAAATCTTTCCTAACTGCATCGTAATTTCCCTTCCCCCAGGAGTATACCTATCCCTTTCCATCACTAAAGTAAACCTGACAGAATTGTGATTGCTGTCTCCAAAGTGCTCACCTACTTACAAATCTAACACCTGGCCAGGCTCATTACCCAGCACTAAATCTAAAGTGGCTTTG
Organism: Chiloscyllium plagiosum; assembly: GCF_004010195.1. Lineage (NCBI taxonomy): Eukaryota > Metazoa > Chordata > Chondrichthyes > Orectolobiformes > Hemiscylliidae > Chiloscyllium > Chiloscyllium plagiosum. The sequence continues at coordinate 24,707,208 of NC_057727.1, forward strand.
CCCCTTGTAGGCCTGTCTACATACTGTGTTAGGAAGCCCTCCTTCACACATGGACAAAAACTGACCCATCTATAGTACTCGTACTGTAGTGATCCCCGTCAATATTTGGATAGTTGAAGTCCCCCATGACAACTACCCTGCCTCGCTCACTTCTATCGAGAATCATCTTTGCTATCCTTTCCTCTACATCTCTGGGACTATTCGGAGGCCTATAGAAAACTCCCAGCATGGTGACTTCTCCTTTCCTGTTTCTAACTTCAGCCCATACTACCTCCGTTAACGAGTCCCCAAACATCCTTTCTACAACTGTAATATTGTCCCTGATCAATAATGCCACGCCTCCCGCTCTTTTACCACCTTTTCTGTTCTTACTGAAACATCTGAATCCCGGAACCTGCAACAGCCATTCCTGTCTCTGCTCTATCCATATCTCCGTAATGGCCACAACATCCAAGTCCCAGGTACCAACCCACGCTGCCAGTTCACCCACTTTATTTCGGATGCTCCTCGTGTTGAAATACACACACTTCAAACCAGGTTCTTGCTTGCCAGTGCCAGATACTTGATTTGGGAACTCCCTACTCTCATCCTCTTCTGTGCCTGTCCTACAATTTTGGTTCCCATTCCCCTGCTATATCCACCTTAATAGCTTTAGCAAATTTCCCACCCAGGATATTGGTACCCCTCTGGTTTAGATGAAGACCATCCTGCTTGTAGAGGTCCCACCTACCCCAGAAAGAGCTCCAATTACCTAAAAACCCAAACCCTCCCTCCAGCACCATCCCTGTAGCCACGTATTCAACTCCTTTCTCACCCTATTCCTCACCTCACTAGAATAGTTGACACTGAAAATATTTTTCTCTGTTGTTCCCTTTAATAAATGAGTAAGTTTTGAAAATTATTCTTAAGTAGTCTAGGAAAGGCATATCGTGATTCTAACTGAACCTAACCATGGCCAGATGTCATTGCAGCTGAATCAAAAACAAAGTCCAAAAGCAAGATTTTACATGAAGCACCCAAGAAGCCAAGTCAGAAAAAGAAAGTGCTGGAAAAATATATCTCAGGTGCAATAAAGCTGGATATGAGGCTTCTTCTTGCAGGTGAGTGACCACTGGTAATCATACAGTAATTATATAATAGAACAGATATGTTATTAAAATTCTAACTTCCCTGTAGCTTTAAAGCTTATGCAGTTGACAGTCTCCTTTGTTGTCTTCTGGTTTCTATCATTGCCTTATTTTGAAGGAGAACATTTTCTTCTAACTAACTAAAATTACTGTTTTTATTCATCATTTATTGTTTATTTTTCTCTGTAGGAATTGTGCATTATGTGGAATAGTTCTAGTATTTGTTTTTGGTGGATATTAGTTATGATTTTATGCTGAAGATGAGATAATTATTTCTATATTTTAACTTACTGGTTTTGAAAAATATGCAATGGAGAACTTTGGACCTGTATTATAATAACAATTATTACCATGTCTTATTTATTCATCCTCCTTGGAGCTGCCAAATTTTTTTTGGGGAAGTGCATTATTTTTGTTGAATGGCACTAATTTCAATTCTATTAATGTCAAAATGCTGCCTTTATGATCTGCTGGAGTTCTTCTCATTTGAACTGGAATAAAAATACAGATTTTTATCAAAAAGAATGCACGAGCATTATCCCACATCCTGTGACAAATTAGCAACACATGTTACACTTCCTAAATTCTTTAGCATTACTTTAAAGATTTAATTATGCTTATTTGGAGGCTGTGTTTACAGCTTGACTTTGATGTCTTCTGCGGGAGGTAAGGATGGAAAGTTTTAATAACTGCTTGCAGACTAGTACCAGACCTGGCCTGTCTCCTTGACAGCTTTCTTTTGATGTAGACATTTAGTAATTGCCACAGCCATTAACCTTGAGAAAACTTCTCTTGTGAAAGCAATGTTATATACCTAAAAGGAATCTGACTTATCTCAATGTGGTAACTATTTAACTGGCCTAAAATAACTAGAAAGTATGTCTAAGCAGGTATATATACAGGACTGAATTTTAATTCTGAGATGGGAACAGAATAAATTATGTATCGGGAGTAGCAGTAGCTGATTTAACAGCTAAAACTCATTAATAAACCGTTTGATGACTTTGGGGACATGTGGCTGATATGCTAATGTCTGCTTGGCTTTTAAAACTAGACAACATGAAATTATTACTATGGACCCAGGACACTATTGCAGGTTCAAGGTAGGAATTCTGGGAAGAGTATCTCAGGTGACAGAAAGAAGTTTAGGTCACAGAGTCCCAATGCTTTATTGTGGAGAAACAGAGGAGAACTCCAGCAACTCCTGAACTACAATAGTGCCAGAAACATATAAGTTTGACTTCACCGAGCTTTTTTTGTTCTGGCATGGCATCTGTTCCAATGAGTTTTCCTACTGCTGCTTCCTTGTTCTGGTTAAAATACCAGATCATGCTGTGATGACATCATTGAAGCTCCTACATATTTGAAAAGTATCCCATCAGCTCAAGGAAGGTGTCCTTTTCATCTATAGTTGACAATTAGAGCTAACCAGACCCAAGATGCACTCTTCATGATCACTTTTCCTAAAGTAGGAGAACACTTGGCATGTACACTGTTCGTGAGGTATTGATAAATAAATGTCATATTCTGATAGTACCTTTAATAACCTAACTTCCTTCCAATTTCATCCCCCCCCCCCCCACCCCCCTTCTTCCAAGGAACAAAGAAGTATTCTTTATAAGTAATTAATTGCATCTTAGCCAAAAAGGTTGGGGAGAGGGTATTAATTGGCAAACTCTGGGCAAATAGTCAAGTAGTTCGAAAAAAATATAGCATATAAAACATAATAATGTTTTAAGAAGACTTAAGAAGCTGTTCCTTTAGATTAGATTCCCTAAAGTATGGAAACAGGCCCTTGGGCCCAACAAGTCCACACCGACCCTCCGAAGAGTGACCCACCCATACCCATTCCCCTACCCTGTATTTACTTGAGTAATGCACTGTGGGCAATTTAGTATGGCCGATTCACTTGACCTGCATATCTTTGGATTGTGAGAGCAAAGCCACACATGACACAGGGAGACCGTGCAAACTCCACGCAGCCAGTTCCCCGAGATGGGAATCAAACCCGGGTCTCTGGCACTGTGAGGCAGCAGTGCTAACCACTGAGCCACCCATGCTGCTCCTAAATTCAGGATTGGACTTGACACTATTAATTTTGAACTAGTGTGATTAATGCTCAGCAGAGCCGAGTAGAAATAATGAAGCAGATTTTCTGCTGGTCAGACAGTCATTATCCTAATATCCATGGGAATTAGAGTCATAGACATGTACACAGAAACACACCCTTCGGTCCAGCTCGTCCATACCAACCAGATATCCAAACCTAATTTAGTCCCATTTGCCAGCACTTGGCCCATATCCCTCCAAATCCTTTCTTTTCGTATACCTATCCGGATGACTTTTAAATGTTGTAATTGTGCCAGCCTGCATCACTATTTTGAGCAGCTCATTCTGTACACACAGTACCCTCTTCTGGGGTAGAAAAGATCATTTCAAATGGGGTGTGTTTCAGCTGAACTGGAAAGGAACCAGTATCATGGTGGGGATATTTCATCATTCTGTTTTGGGAGCCTATAAACTATTAGGGGGCATTCATAAGTATCAGTGAAAATAGGAAGACAGCTGAGATTGGTTCTGAATCAGAAAAGAGCAAGTGAATTAGAAAAGACAGACGAGCAAATCAGAGAACAAGGTAACTCTGAAGAATTAGACTGCACTTATTTCAATGCAAGGGATCTTGCAAGTCAGGCTGATGGATTCAGGGCATGTATCGGAACATGGGACTGGGACATAATAGCTATTACAGAAATTTGGCTGAGGGAAGATCAGGACTATCAGCTCAATGTTCCAGATTTTCAATGCTATGGGAAGTGTTACAGAACAAGGTAAACCCTCCTGCTTAACTTAACCCAGCAACACAGAAAAGATTTCCCATGCAGTAATCTGAAAATTTGAGAGGCCAAGAACTAATTAAAGTAAAAATTAACAAATTTATGTCTTAAAGTGTAACAGAGAATAATTAACCAACAACTATTTACAGCTCCTTCCTCTAACATCTATCTTTTACCTTCCTCTTCTACAATACTAGTCTGATAAAACCCCTGATTAAGATTTACCAAAAATTCAAATTTCAAAATGAGCCAGCTATCGAATCTTCTCTTTGGGTCTTCCTCTGTCTCCTTTTCTTCTTCTTCAGAATTATGTTTCATCGGTCACTGATCGATAAAGGCACCTTTGAGAGATATTCTGCAGACAGCCTGTATGTGTGGTGGCTTGGCAATTCTCTCTCAACTGTTTAGTTTTTCCCGGTCTTCAATATACTAATTTCAAACTTGATTGGAGTTTAGTATTTTTCAGGGTATGATTTAAACTGATTGGCCTAATTTGAACTTGTTTTGTCGTCTCCAGACCACCAGCTACCCTAGCTGCTCGTTATATCTTATTCAGAACACTTAATACTGTCAGGTTATTCTGCTAGCTTTTAACTTTTAAATGTACAGTATATCCACATCTTCATAGGATAAAAATCAAGGCAAGAGAGGAGGGAGAGTGGCATTTTTGATTAAGGAAAACATTACCACTGTAATTAGGATATTTCTGAGGAATTAGATTAGATTACTTACAGATTAGATTACTTACAGTGTGGAAACAGGCCCTTCGGCCCAACAAGTCCACACCGACCCGCCGAAGCGTAACCCACCCAGACCCATTCCCCTACATTTATCCCTTCACCTAACACTATGGGCAATTTAGCATGGCCAATTCACCTAACCTGCACATTTTTGGTCTGTGGGAGGAAACCGGAGCACCCGGAGGAAACCCACGCAGACACGGGGAGAATGTGCAAACTCCACATAGTCAGTCACCTGAGGCGGGAATTGAACCCGGATCTCTGGTGCTGTGAGGCAGCAGTGCCACCGTGCCGCCCTGATATAACGAATAATAGGGTTGTAATAGTAGGGGATTTTAATTTTCCAAACATCGCCTGGGACGGCCATAATATTAAATGTTTGCATGGTGAGGAATTTGTTAAATGTGTTGAAGAAAATCTTCCTTATCAATGTATAAATATTCCTACTAGAGAGCAAAACTTGACCACTTCCTAGGAAATTAAGGCAGGGCAGGTGACTGAAATGTTAATAGAAAATTAAAGCAAGGAGAGGTAAAGGGAATAAAACCAGTCCTGAATTGTTCTAGCAAAGAACGAGCTGATACTGGATTGGTAAAATATCCTACTTCTTTATTGTAAGCTTTATACCTTTACTTAAATGAAAGTCTCACTATTCAACAACAGCAAGAGCTAAATGACTGTAATTCACTGCTTATCCTTCCATCCTACACTTGCTTTTGATAACAATTCTCCTCATTGCACCACCAGGACATAAATCAGTCACAAATAAAATGGATGACAGAATGTCTGGAATACGGGATGCTATTTTTACAATATCAGTGGATAATTCACTCATGTCTGAGGAAATGGAGAGGGAATTGAATCCAATGGTCATTCGTATTATTTCTGCCAGCTCAATGCCATCGACTCCTGTACCAATCCATGTGCTAGAGGTAAGCTTGACTGTTACTAGCTCTTTACAGACTGTTCACTTTTTAAAAAATTGAGCTTAAAGTAACAGTAGAAAGAAAGACACATTGGAATTTCACTGGATTTACTGTAACAAATTACTAAAAGCACCATAAGCCAAACAACATCTTTGTAGGCAACTTATGGTTTAAAACATAGAACCATCTTATTCTTAGCCCAATCTAAAAAAAACTAAACCACAACTATAACTAACACTGCCCATTACGTAGACATTCAATTTATCTAGAATCAATCCACATTATTAATTCCTCAGGGTTTATTCCTGTTCTTTTGTTTTCTCAACAGAGTAACCTAAGAACATAACTTAACCTTACTTTGAAAAATAAGTTATTTCTTTTCCTGAAGACTCTTCTTTCCTGCTTCATTTTAAAACCCCAAGACTTTGTTTTTATAATCTGAACACGAGCGTTCACCCATATTCCTGCATGGTGAACCACAGAGACTTAATGGCTTGTAACTGCTACATCTCTCCCAGGTACAGGTAGTCTCAAATCACTATCTGTGATATTCAGTGATGCTGTGGGAATATTTGTAACCTGAACAATGCAAGTCTTCCTCTGTATCCTTCCCCAGCTGGTACATACTTCTGTCATTATGTATTGCATGTGGCTTGCATGGTGGGGGCTTGGTGTTGAATGTTAAGGTGTTAGATGGAGATGCTAATCAAGCAGGCTGTTTTGTCCTGGATGGTGTTGAGCATTTTGAGTATTGCTTGAGTTGCACCATCCAGTCACTGGAAAATTTTCCACCGCAAACCTGACTTTTGCCTTGTAGGCAGAAAGGTTGAGAATGAGAGGACACTGATTGGCAAAATAAGTAAGAGCGACATAAGAACAGTAGTGAATGGTCAGAGTGTAAACTGCACTAAGAGTGTGGTGGAGGCAAACTCAGTCATTAATTTCAAAAGGGAATTGCTTGTGCACCTGAAGAGAAACACTTTGTATTGCAATGGGAAGAGGGTGGGCTGAGTGGGACTAGCAGAGAGCTGGCACAGGAAGATAAGCTTTTTCTGGAGACTACATGTGAACGCAGGTCTAAAGTAGTATATTTGCAGCATTTTAAAGTGATACGTATCATCTTTGTCATCATTATTATTGCATGATGTTGAGCTTCACAACATTGCTCCCCGGAATAAAAAATATAAATTAATGTACTTAGCCCCTCAAATAATAAACCATTCATGAAGTGTTTGAATGTTAAGTGAAATTTCTTGGAGAGTTTACATTAAAAGGATTAATGTCTATATGTTATGCAAAGAATGACCATATAGTGCCAGAAATTTCTGGACTCTAGTTGTGGATTTATGGAGTACTGACAATTTTGGCAAAGTTGGCATTTTTTCAGTAGAATTTCAGAAAGTTCTGCTTGTTTTACAAAGTAAACGTCTAAGTTAAACAATCAAAGTGTAAAAGATCTGACTAGTCATAAATGTTGATGTAAGACAGTATATCAAAATTATTTAGATGTCCAAATATTGCTTTCACCAATTTGGCTTTAACAGTTCCGCTTGCTGTAATCTACTTTAAATATTTAAGGCTAAGGTGTTCATTTTAAATTTAAAGTAAGACAGCAAGTACTTCCAATGGCATCATAACAACCAAGACCGAGAGCAAGATGAAATTGTTTTCTGTATGATTGAGATGCTGCACAAGTGCCTGCATTGAGGAACCACAATGTGCTGAGAGAACCAGAAGTCTATGCCACTGCTGGGACCTTCTAGAGTCAAGGATTGAGATGCCATCTTCGCTTACAAGCTGAGAGCATTTCAGGGGCTGTGGTGATTATCTCCAGTGATAACTGAGAATCCTAATGCCTTTGCTGCGAAATTCCTTGCACCAAGGGGTAAGAAATGAACAGGTGGCTCTCATGAAGATAGTGTTACTGACTTCCCGAATGCACTTAAGTTTTAAGGACTGTAAAACACTATAGAGGTTTACAATAGCTCCTGAATAAGGTCCGCTGGCAAACAAGTCAAGGAGATGGCCACATTGTTCTCATGACTACAGGTCCTCATCCATGAGCTGCCATAGGTGTTACACAATAGCTCAGGATATCCTGAATTTTACTCAAGTTCTCACTCATTTACACCTGAGCCTGTAGATCATGTTTCATAGAATGGCCTACCTTCATTTCACAAAAGAGCCTCCCTTTGATGTGGTGGCTCTTGTCCTGCTGCTTTCCCTTCTGCAGACTGTGCAGTAGCTGGTACCAGCTGTTGCCCCTGTTGTCAATGTTATCCTCTGTGGTAGTTCCTTCACAGCAGTATGATTGCAACACTGACTGTTAAGTTGACCTCTGCCATGCTTCATTCATTTTCAGGAGAAAGTGAGGTCTGCAGATGCTGGAGATCAGAGCTGAAAATGTGTTGCTGGCAAAGCGCAGCAGGTCAGGCAGCATCTAGGGAACAGGAGAATCGACCTTTCGGGCATAAGCAACAGTGCAGTTCGGGCACTATCTTCCTGAAGAAGGGCTTATGCCCGAAACGTCGATTCTCCTGTTCCCTAGATGCTGCCTGACCTGCTGTGCTTTTCCAGCAACACATTTTTAGCTTCATTCATTTTCAGCACATCTAGGAGTAAGTGTAAGGCTGGAGTCTTAGTAAAAGGATGTTTTTTAGCCTTGATATCCTTCCCCATGAAACTCCAGGTTATGTCCTCATAGAGATTTGTCTTGCCTCTGGCCAAGGCCTCAAGCAACACATGCTTCATGTGATTCTGCATTACCTTGGTTCTTCAAAGGGCAGCTCCTTACCATCAATATTCCAGAGCTTGAAATCATCAGACACTGCAGCATTACCGTCCTGCCTGACAATACCTGTTTTCTCGTAGGTTAGTCATCTTGACCTCATGTAAGGTGGACTGAGGAAGTGTCAGTGTGGCCGTGACATGAAACAGCTGCCAAGGGGATTCCCTCCACCAAACCTACAATAGGAGTCTTCTCTTAGCACCCTTTGTCGTGTGTGTGTGTGGGTATGGCAGATTCTGTGTAATGGCTTGTAATCAAGAGACTGTGTGCCTTGGCCAACAGGGAAGATTAGTTTTTTTTTAGTCAATGTGCCTTGCTCCATTGTCTCTTGTTGAGCTGAGAAATCAGAGCTATCAATCAGGCCACAATGTACACTGTGTCTGCTTCCTGGAATTAGGCTAGAATCAGGTCTGTGAGGGCGCAGGTTTCTTTCAACGAGAGAAGCAGAATCTTCAGAGAGAAGACATATGCAAAAGCAACAGTGCAGTTCAGCAGCCTCCAAAACTCATGGGCAGAAGAAAGGTTGACCGGTGGCCTAGAAGTTAGAAAGAGTTCCAGAAATAGGAAGCTTTAAGTTATCAGAAAGGAAGCCTTTCTATAGTCTGTTGAATGCATGGACTTACACAACATGTGTTGAGGAGTAAGTGAACTGTGGTTAACAGTTTGTTTAAATGTCTCAAGAAGATACATTAACTAAGCAAGATAACATTGAGTAACTGCACAAGTTTTCCTATAAAGCCATGCCGACAGAACAAAGCAATTTAAAGTGGAAACAGGGCACTGCTTCATTGAGATATCGGTATCTGTAAGGTTGTTCAGGGTAAAAGGGTTGTGCCTTTCTTTCTGATATTTGTCATAAGAGCATTGCAAATAGTTTTTACATGGTGTAAATAGTTTTTTTTTATATTTGTGTGTAATATATTTTTATATTCTTTTGTGAAAAGTGTATTGGCAGCCTCTTGTGAAAATGTTCACTGAGCACCACGGTAAATAAATTGCAAAACTAAAATTATGGACTGTCAAGCCATGTTTTACTCTGAAATGACTTATCCAGTACTACCATCTGATGGGATCATAACAGCCTTGACTCTCTCTACCTCATCCTCGATATCCCTGGGATAGGGTCACAGGCTCTCCATTGATAACAAAAAGTGCAGATACTGTTCCTATGTAACTCACCTATGTACAAGATTGGACGCATTAATGAACAAAGAAAAATGGGGTCTGAGGACCAACCATGAGTAGATGGATCCATGTGTAGTGGATCGGGAGAAAATAAGAATGAAGCATATTTCAAAGGTCTCCTCATCATATTTCAAATCGTCAGGTATAATTTCCAAACCCGTCTCCTTCCCTCCTACTGCCCCAACATCATTACAAAGTGGCTAGCATTCAAGAGAACCTTGTTTAATGAGAATATGTACATAACTATTTTCATTGCAAACAATGTCAATAGAATAATTTGTATCATTATGGTGGAGTTTTGATGTCCGAAATGGAATTCAACAAACATGTTTTAGAATCTTTATTTTAAACTCTGCTATCCTGATCTGTTATGACATCTGTCACTGCTCTCCTCACCTCTCATCAAACCCTCTGGAATCCTAGAACAATACAGAACACAGTAAAGAAAAATGGGTGCTCTACTGTATGTAACTCTACCAGCCTCTACTGTCTGATCAACAATCCAATTTTAATAACTTGATATAGATGCAATAGAATTTGTGAACTAAATAAACCTCATTGTCAGTGCTATAAAGGTGTTTGATCAGAATACTAAGCATTTAACTTAGGTGAATTCATCCCTGTGTTAGTAACAAATTTGACTGTTGTTATGACCATGGCTAGAGGCAGGCACTATTTTGCTCTACTCTGTCTCCTCCATAGATCATAACATAAACCTAATATTTTTAATACAGTTTTCAATATAACCAGTCATACACTTTCTTTACATTGGACTTAAAAAAAGTCACCATCCAGGTTTCTTTAATAAACCCTTGACTATTAATTTATTATAAAATAAATATATTTGAGATGCAAAAAACTCAAGCTTATACGTTTATGATATAAAAATTTAAATGTTTATCCCTCTAAATAACCCAAAACGCAAACATATGCACATACCAGGTGAAGGAAAATAAAATGGATCTCCCTTGGCAGAAATTTATTTAACAAAACACTTTAGGCCAATAAATCTTGAGGGCAAAAATGATAAGGTGTGAACAGTTGAGATGGCTATCAGAATGGCACCTGGCATGCAGGTGTCAGTCAACTTACTTAGGCAGTTGTCTCTCGGATCTCCCCAATGTTCTACATTAGAAGAATCAGGCTTCACAATGGAATTTTCCAGAAATAGAAAAGCAGATATGAGGCGCTTTATTATTTCAGCAAGTGTCCCCTCCAACTGAAAATCCAAACAAGCTTCAAGCCTGGAAAACACCACAATCTGAACAGCTATAAAACCCAGGCATCAAAACAGTCAGCTCTTACTACTGAGGTGAACTCGAACAATCAAGGCCAGCAATCATCTAGAACCTCATAAAAGCAAAGTTCCAGTATGCCTTTTCATTGCCCTTTTTTAAAAAAAATCTAAGTTTCTCCACAATGGTTCAAACTCAAGTGCACACAAATGATTAAGCATGAAACTGTGACAAGCTCTCACCATGAACCTATTGTATGAAATATACAAGTTTTAATGTACCAGGTAAGCATCATTTTTTTTTAAAATCCAGAAGGTAGATCCTTTGAAACTACATAAAAGGAATTCATTTTCTTGCAATTTTTATTGTTTTATCTGATGATTATAATGAACAGGTTTTTATATTTTGTTTACTGCCATGTCGGTCACTTAAAATATTCACAAGAGGCTACTTGTAACAAAAGAATATAAAAGAGTTTTTCATTCACAAGAGTGTTGCTGGTGGGCCAGCATTTATTGTCCATCCTTAGTTGCCCTATAAATATGGTGATGAGCTGCCTTGGTGAACTGTCATGTGCTGTAGGTAGATGAATAATGCCTTTAGGGAGGGAGTTCCGGGGTTTTGACCTAATGTTGCTGAAGAAACAGTGATATATTTCCAAGTCAGGATGGTGTGTGTCTTAGAGGGGAACGACAACTGATGGTGCTTCATGTATCTGCTCCCCATGTCCCTCTAGATGAAGTAATCATGATTTGGAAAGTGCTTGATGATGTATTGAAACCCTGATGAACATCGGCAGTGCATCTTTTAGATGATACAGTCTGCTGCTGCTGAGCTTCAGTGGTGAAGGCAGTGGCTGTTGTAGATGTGGTGCCAGACAAGCGGGCTGCTTTGTCCTGAATGGTGTCAAGCTTCTCGAGTGATGTTGGAGCTGCACTCATCACGGAAAGAGGGGAGTTTTCTATTGCACATTTGACTTGTGCCTTGTAGATGGTGGAAAAATATTGGGGATTCAGGAAGTGAGTTACTTGCTGCAGGATTCCTAGCCTCTGATCATATTCTTTTAGCCATGTTTTCATATGACGAGTCCAGTTTCATTTCTGGTAATGCCCAGGGTATTGATACCGGGGATTATATGATGGTATCATCATTGAATTATACACAAAATAAAAAAGAAACACTATAAATCCAGAACAAAAACCTTACAAACAATCAAACCTCAGTGAATGGTCACCCCAAGTTTAAGCAAGATTGGAGTGGTGCTGCAAAAGTGACAGCAGGTCAGGCAGCATCTGAGGAGCAGGAAAATTGACATTTCGGGTAAAAGCCCTTCAGGAAACTCCCAAGTTTAAACTCCTTGTTCAACTGGAACAGCTATAATTGTTTTCTTTTTGGCAAATTTATGCAGTCACTCAATGCGTTTCTTTCTGTAGTTAGTATCTTTTCTTGAATAGCTTTTTAAAAAAACTAACTCTGCTGACTTACTACTTAACATGCTCCTTGTCCACATGTCGTCTTCAACCTTGTAGGGTGTCTTCCTCTCTGACATCTCGCTGATCTTGTGTTTCTTCCAGCTTTTCTCTTATTAACTCCTAAGCCACCTAGGATTTATCAGCCAACACAGCTTGGAAACTGTAAATAACAGCACCTCTGTTGTTAAGATGTCTTCTTTCTGAATGAACCTGCACACTGCTTGATTTCTTCTGAATTTTTTTGACTTTGACTGTTACTGGACACCTGTCATTAGACAGCAACAGTATATTTTCCACTTTCCTGTCATGTATTTTGTAATACAATGAACTGTGCCCTTCAAGGGATTAATTACATCCTTTCAATTTATTTTAGCAATGCAAGTCTCCAGGTATCCTAGATGACTCCAGGATCAAACCTTAAATGAAATTTAACAAAAATGCCTTTCCCTCCTTAACCCACAAAACTGAAGAAAGCAACTGAATTGCAAATCTCTCCTCTTACAAATCACCTCACCCTTTAAATGTAATCCAGTTTATGGAGCTGGACTGCTTCTCATCTTTCCTACAGGAAGCCAATGTTTCAAATGAGTTAATGAGCATGTTTTTCTCAGGGTGATGTGTCTTCCTTTTCACTTTTATCAACACATATAATACCAATGTATGCTACAACGCTGCCTTCTATCAAATGTCAAATCCTTAGCTTGAGCCGAGAGACAATCAACTGAAACTCTCACTTTAGAAAACGTTTCTTTGATTTCGATGTCTCACCTCAGTTATGTGGAACAAAACATCTGACCTGGAGATACTCTTGCAGATTTGAGTTAAGTTCAGCTACTCAAATTTTCCACACCCAGAACTACACATTACAGCCCCTTGTGCTGCCATTCTTACGATCACTTGTTATAATTGGTATTTTTATTTGCCTAAATCTATGATCAATTACTTTGCTTTACAGATAGCCCTGAATTCTCATTCTACCCAAGTTTCTACTTTTTAATATTCTGTTCTCACCTCACATTCTTGTACTACTGATGCACACTCATCATTTTATGTTGCTAACAAATTAGGTCACAAACCAATTTTAGCTGCTAAGCAACCCAATTACATTGTAGATTAACTAACACTCATTGAGTGATGAATAATTATTTGCTGTCTGTTAACTACCAATTCACAATTTAAAATATGAATTTCTTTTGGAAAGTGAGCAAACACACATAAATGACATGCAGTGAGATTTAACCCTTCATAATTGAGTGAGTGGACAATTAGAATTGAAATTATTCAGATTGGAGCAAAAGCAGTTGCAAGGACTTTGACCCTCAGACTGCAGGCTCCTTTATGCATGACACACAATAATTGAATTGGTGAAATCTTGAAGAAAATTAAATAACCAAAACCAGATGCAGTAAATTAGAAAGACATGATGGATCAACTGGCCCCTCCTTCTCTAATTTTATTTGGTGATTATTTCTATGTAAGTTAATGTACATTTTGCTAATGAGAAAAAATACATAAAATTTGGGTAACTTATTTCTACTTTTTCTGCAAGACTTTGTTCATATATGATTAAATAGAATAGACTTCTAGTCCCAATATACAGTGAGGAAACTTTACATGAAATATTTCTTCCCCAATTTACAGTGTAGCCAATTTTTTATCGTACAAAACATTTCAATCATAATTATTATGTGAAAGAGACATTTTAACCTCTTGATTTATCTAATTTATTAAATAGCAATGTAACAGGAAATCCAGGCATGTGGACAACCCAAATATTCATTCAAAAGCTAAAGCAGGGATTCTTTATTCCTCTGGCATCAGATTGGTATAATCATTAAAAAGCAATTAAGGCCAAAACCAGGAAGATAGAATATTTACATTTGGTCAAGCTTATGATCGTACATTTTGGCTGTGGAATTCTTTGTCTCTGTCACTTACTCATTTGTTCTGCCCCCAGCATGACAAAGACACGATTTCCTTGAGGGAGTATTTTCAGAGAATACCCATTGGTATTCTTCCTCACTGACATCGCCTCCTGCTGGTGGCTCCCCTGCAGCATAAATTACTTTTTTCTCCTCTTTCAGGAACATATTCTCTTATTAAATGAATAAACATAGTTTTTTTTGTTGATTTCTGCTTTGTTTGTCAAATAATCTATAAACTGGATGATATCTGCCATTACTGTCTGCTCAGAATATCTCCTAGGCTGCAATTCTGCTCGAAATATAACACAGAGATCCAAATATGATGAGACTTACACTTGCTAACATTTACTCAGCAATGTTCCCAGGATTTTCCAAAGAGTCCTCATATGGTTATTCATGCCTAATTTCTGGCCCATTCAAGGCCTGGTGCTGGGAGCTCTGCAAATGTTGAGAGGGAATACGCTTGGCTCATTTCAACAATTTCTGTCTTTGAGGAGCAACAGCTGAGTTTAAAAGAAAAAAAACTGCTAAAAGGCTATAATTATTTTAGAAATATATGTCAGACTGGAAAGTACCACATAAAAGCCAGTTGCCACTAAATCAAAGGTGGACTATTGGGCAAGTATTAGAGCACCTAGAATGTCCATGACTGCTGGTGGCATGCAACAGTTTCAGATGAGTTTGGAGTGATGATAATTGCCTTGTCTAGCATTTGAACGCACCTTCCCTAATAGACAATACAACAGAAAGCTTTGTGCAAATAATCACAGCTAGGTGGTACAATACCTGCATTATATTTCATGAATTGAATGGCATGTTTATGTTGTAATATTCTAATATTAAGAATACTGACAGTTGTGTTGTACCATTCACAACCTCAATGCATCCTAAAGTGCTTAGGATCAAAGAATCACAGAACATATACAGTATAGAAGGATGATGTGGAGAAGCTGGTGTTGGACTGGGGTGAATAAAGTTAAAAATCACACAACACTAGGTTATATTCCAACAGATTTATTTGGAAGCACTAGTTTTTAGAGAGCTGCTGCTTCTTCAGGTAGCTGTGGAGCAGGACCATAAGATACAGA
Organism: Chiloscyllium plagiosum; assembly: GCF_004010195.1. Classification (NCBI taxonomy): domain Eukaryota; kingdom Metazoa; phylum Chordata; class Chondrichthyes; order Orectolobiformes; family Hemiscylliidae; genus Chiloscyllium; species Chiloscyllium plagiosum. The sequence continues at coordinate 24,722,528 of NC_057727.1, forward strand.
ACTTACAGCAAAAGGTTAGAGTCTTGCAACTGAAACCTAGATTGCTGTTAAGTCCTTCATCCTTTAGAATGAGTTGTGGGTTTTGGTTCATTAATACATACATCCCAGAACTTCTTTTAAGTCACATTCTCAAGATAACTTAAGGTTTTATTTAAAAAAAAGACACCTCAGCTCAGAGGTTAGTGTCTGTCTGTACCTTTTGCCTAATAGCAAAGAAGGAGGCCATTGAGCCCATGATGTCCATGCTTGCACTTCGTAAAAGTAGTTCCACTCCTGTGTTTCCTCTTTTGTGTATTCAACTTCTTTTACATTTGAAGTGTAGTGTCCATTAAAAAATGTAGGAAATATTGCAGGCATTTTTTTACACAACAAGGTCCCTCAATTAACAATAAGACAATGACCACTTCATCTATTTTTTGTGTTGGTTGAGAGATAAATATTGGTCAGCATACTCCAGTGTCCTTCTTCAAAACAGTGCTGTAGAATATTTTACATCCACCTGAGAGGCTAGACAGAACCTTAGTAGGATGTCTCCTCTGAAAGATTGTATCTCTGTGTATCATTCCCGAGATGACTAGTTTGCAATACAGTGTGACACCGACAGCGTGCATTCAATTCCTGCACCAGCTGAGGTTACCATGAAGGACTTTGCTTCTCCAAATCTCCACTCACCTGAAGCATGGTGATGCTCAGTTTAAATACCACTAATCATCTCTATCTAATGAGAGAGCAGCCCTATAGTCTGCTAGGAGTACGCTGGCTTTGTGTTTCGTGGGAAAGAAAATAAGTGTTCAAAGTTTGTGAGAAGATTTGTAGCTCGGGTGCTCGTTGTTGTGGTTGTATTCGCCGAGCTGGGAATTTGTGTTGCAGACGTTTCGTCCCCTGTCTAGGTGACATCCTCAGTGCTTGGGAGCCTCCTGTGAAGCGCTTCTGTGATCTTTCCTCTGGCATTTGTAGTGGTTTGAATCTGCCGCTTCTGGTTGTCAGTTCCAGCTGTCCATTGCAGTGGTCGGTATATTGGGTCCAGATTGATGTGCTTATTGATTGAATCTGTGGATGTGTGCCATGCCTCTAGGAATTCCCTGGCTGTTCTCTGTTTGGCTTGTTCTATAATAGTAGTGTTGTCCCAGTCGAATTCATGTTGCTTGTCATCTGTGTGTTTGGCTACTAGGGATAGCTGGTCGTGTCGTTTCGTGGCTAATTGGTGTTCATGGATGCGTACAGGTCCTGTTTGTCTAATCTCTCTCTCCATAGGATAGTCTTGCCTTTGTGGCAATAAGTCTGGTGAACCTCTATTATACTCTTTCTTGATGATGATGGTATGTTTACTGAATTAAGGAGACCAAGACATTCACGGTACTCAGGTATGGTGTACCAAGCTTCTATATAAATAAAACAAGACTTCATTACTCCTATACTTAAATCCTCTTACAATAAACCTAACATTCTTTTACCCTTCTTAACAGCTCACTGCATCATTATTTTAGCCCTCAGAGATATATTAGTAAAGGCATCCTAGTCTATTTGCACATCTACAGTTTCTGACCTCTTACTATTTAAGAAGTGCTCTGTACATCTGTTTTTCTTATCAAAGTGGATAATCTCATATTTTTCCATATCATACTCCATCTGCACGTTCTTGACCAAACACTGAACCACTCCAAATCCTCCTGAAAATGTTTTACATCATCCTCCCAACAAACAATGCTGCTTAACTTTGTATAATTTTACACTTGGTCCGTGTGTCCAAGTGTATATGAACTGCAAGGGCCCATATTCTGACCCATGTAGTACCCAACTAGTTCTGATTCTTGAGCTTTGGTGAGAGGTGTGTGCAGTGGCATAGTTTGAGTGAGTGGTGGTCCTGTGAATATGAGGGAGCAGAAATGTTGGGAATTATCCATGTGGGGCACGTAAGATCATTCAGCTTTCTTGCACTGCTATGTGTTACATTTCACCCAATCACCTGCACAGATACAGGGTGTTTTCTCAGTGGCTGAGTGTGATATCATGGACAGCTTTAGTGGTCAGCAGGAAAATTGATAGCCCTTCTTTCCACCTTATCATCAACTAGCACATCTCCCGGCCATGAATAACGAAGCAGGGTTCTCATAATTTTGGTGAGTCATTGGAGTGTGAAGGGCATTTGTTGGCTTTCAGCAGCTGAAGCAATGTGGAGCTGGGGTTAAAGTATGGGGCAGCAGTGTGAACATTGCAACGTCCCAGCAGCAGAGAGCACTTCTGGCTCTGCTACTGTGTGATTCCACAAGATATGTGCTGACGAGGTCACTTACATAACTAATGAGCTGAACAGCAAAGAACATCATGATAAAGGTCAATAATGGGCCATGGTGGATCAGCTGCCATAAAATCTCAGTTGTCAAACACTTGCTAAAGAAATGAAAAAATTCAGCCCATGGTGACTGTCCAATAATGGTATCTGCTTTTCTCTTTGGCAGATCTTCAAAATTTGTCTCAAAGAAGTTTCCAAACCATTGGGTATGGGAAGTAGTGTGAGTGATGATTTGCCCTAAATAAACACGTGAGAATTACCAGTGGAGACACACACACACACACACACACACACACACACACACACACATGCTGCAGTATAAGAAAGTCTCATGTTTGAACCCACATAAATTTCTAGACATGAATCTTGAGAAAGGAATAAAAAAGTTTATTTAGGAATACAAATGCCCTTTGGAAACAATGTTAATTTTTAAAAATATTATGATCATTTCAGGAAGACGAATAGGCTCTCATTTTTGTTTCTGTGTTTGACCACAATGTTTTTTGTTATGTATAAGGCTATTGTTGTCAATTTGTTGTGTACTTAACTGGTTATGTACTGTGCTCATAAAGGACTAGTCAGAAGGTTTCCTGCAACTTTACAAAAAAAATTTTATTACACTAAAATTGACCAGGGTAAAAATATTAAAATGTAGCTCCAATTTACACGCACACAAGCACTCAAACATCGTACACACAAATGCAGACTACAGATGGTGGGAAAAGGTATATTTTTGGCTAAATAAGAGTTTGCAAAAAGGTAAAAGTTCACAGTTTGTAGTTTGCTTCTTTGTTCGCCTGCAGGTAAAATCTAATGTTCTTTACGTGCTGAGGCAGTTTGAAACTGTAGCTGCTATTTTCTTTGCAGATGATGCTGTGAAATTGAAATCTTTCATTAAAGGTTCTCTATCGACTTCAGAATGAAGACACTAAAATATGTAGACATGGGCCAAACTTTTAGCTAGAGAGAGAGAGAAAAGTAGGCAGAAACTTTAACTCCCCCCAACTGCTATTTCTTCTCTTTGATAAAACACATGCTTAGATGCACAAAAAGGGTTGGCTCTCTCCCTCGCTCTCTTCTCCCCTCTCCAGCTGCCAGTAATTCAAAGAATTATTCCATATTCCAATTATTATTGATTAAATCCAATCTTAGAGATATTTGTTATTGTTAACAATTGAATACAGTAGGTGCCTCAATGGATATTTTATTGATAATGTAGACAGAAGGTCACTTACAATCCCCAGGAGAGCCATCGTCTTTGGTGAGTTTCACAGACTTGCTATCTCGACTCAATAGGGTCAGCATGCAGGAGTTTCAGGGATTTGGATTCAACAAAAACTGTCTTTTAAAATGAGTTGAACCATTGAGTTAAAAATTAGTATTTGATATAAACATGTCTTCACATTTGGGTTCATTTATGTTCCATATATGGACAAGTTTGTACTGTATTTGGAAATACAATACAATTTTGCTTGTTAGGATCACAGCTTACTGCACCAAGGAATATAAATACACATAACCTTCAGGAAACCAACAGCAGCAAAGAGTAAGGAAAATGCGTCCACAAATCTCCTTTTGCTTAAAAGCTGCTACTCTAATATAGGAAGATAATTCCACACAAGAGCCAGCATTCAACACTGAAAGCTTGTTGATAATTAAAAGCAGTGCAGGGATGTCGCCAATGTCAAATAAAATATCATTGAAAAACATTATTGCTGGGAGTTTCTTCATTTTTCCTTAATTAACCTCGCTGTCCCTGCCGCTGTCAAATCATGTACCAACCAGCCACTATAGTATTAACAAGCCAGCTTCTCAGTCTGACAAGTGCCTCACCAGGGATGTCTTCATCCTGCCTGAAGCCAACAGCTACTGGGAGCTCGAGAGAGTTGTTGGGAGGCCATCTTTACCAACACTAAGGAGAAGCTAAGCATTTTTTCTGCAGGGGATAGCGAGGAATGAGGTGTAACTGGGAATAGGTTCGGGAGCTTTGCAGCAAAGGCAGAGGTAGGTTTCAATGGCAGCCCCCCCACCTCCACCCCAAAACCCAAAGTGTGTCCCTAATTACCTTCAGATTGAGGCAAATCAAGGTCACCCTACCACCCCCCAGCTGGGTTTCCCCATAGGAAATTGGCCACTTTTCTCATCTGCTGGGAAGGCAGGCATCTGGACGTTGAGGGGAATGAAACCCTTAATGGTTATTAGTGAGCGCTTACGGACTTTAATTGGTGGCAGATCGCCTGTGGACCTTGCTGAGATTACAGAGATAGTGAGAAAAGGGAGGTATCTCTCTAGCGTGAAGTTTGTTATTTTCCCTTTCAGCCTCCTCCCCACTAGAAAGGGAACATTCCTGCCCTGTGCATCTGGCATGATCCAAGGATTGCATAACCATCATATATTCAAACTGAACATGTCACAACCCAAAGTACTGAGCATCCTGCTTCAAGGCACAGTGGCTTAGCAGTGCTGTCTCACAACACCAGGGATCCAGGTTAGTTTCCAGCCTTGGGCAACAGTCTGTTTGGAGTTTGCACATTTTCCCCGTATCTGCGTGGGTTTCCTTCCACAATCCAAAGATGTGCAGGTTAGATGAATTGGCCATGCTAACTTGCCCATAGTGTTCAGGGATATGTAGGTTAGGTGCATTAGTCGAGGGAAATGTAGAGGAATAGGGTAGTGGACTGGGTCTGGGTGGGTAGCTGATCGGAAGGTTGGTGTGGACTTGTTGGGCCTAATGGCCTGTTTCCACACTGTGGGGATTCTATTCTACAACATTGGAGAAAAAATAGTTCCTAGTACATTAAAACCTTATCTCCTATATTACCACATATTGAATATGAAACTGCAATATTTTGATTTACAGTTTTGACTTAAAGCTCTTCCTTGCTTGTGGAGAAGAAATTTAATAGCTTCACAGAAAAGAGATAAAAATTTGCTGTCTAATCAACTGCTTCTTAGGACCAAAAGATATGACTGTGATTTGTGCTGGAGCTGTATGATTTGAGGATTTGCTGATGTGGACGATCTTACAGCAGCCTAGGTATTGATCCTTGAATTGAAAATACTAGTTTCACGCTCCATACCTGTTACTGTACAATCTCCACTTTTGGCAACAGATGCAGTGTCCGTTATTAGCAATGAAATTTTAATAGAAGGGAAACACAACAAAAAAAAGTTTGTGACGTGTTTTAAAGTTTCCATTAAATGGCAACAGTAGCAGGCAGTACTAAATTTACTGCAACTGCATAGTATATATGAATAATAGGCTGCAGACCATTTAAGAGCTTTACCACTAGGGATTCCCTTAGGCCTACTCTAGAGAGATCAAGGGAATGCCCAGCACAATGTTCTCTAGACTTTATTGATAAAACATTTAAACTCGGGCTTTTCTTTAAAGAGGCCATAGCTAATCCTGCTAAACTACTTACCAGAAAATTTAACTTAGAACTAAATTTGCATGAGTTTAGTACAATTGATCTTAGGTCCTAGGAAACCATAAAATCTGTTGGACTTCTGCCTCACTGGCAGAGACTGAAAAATATACACTGTTAGGCATTTAGAGTGACTTTCCTCATCAATATTAATAATGCACTCTTGGGTTGTTCATTTCAACATTCATTCTTAAATGCTACCCTATAGATAGCAAGAATGGTGAAAACTAATTTCATTCTTATTTAATCTTGTTTCTTGTACTGAGAATAAACCGGATAATAAGCTTGTGGCAAGGTAACTCCAGAAATATTTACACAGTGTAAATGGTTTAAAATTATAGCCTGATAAAATGGAAACTTCTCCCAGAAGGTGGTGCTGGATAATGTGAGAGTGTAAAATCAGATCACTAAGTTCATCTATTAAAGAAGAGATAATTGTGTTAAGATAAAAAGGTCAATTACTTACAATTTCTATTTATGTCAATGGAATAATCTAGATTGACATAAAATTTTAAAATTGGATGTAGATAAATTCATTTTAAAAAGTGAGGATTGGTAGGAATTTGAAATGTTTGATTTGGTATTTTGGGGTTTTGTAAATAGGCAGAATACTAGTTATCTTGTACTTGAAGGTAAATTTATGAAATGAATTTTCCCAAATTAAAAAAGATAAAGGAAATCGTAAAACTAGTTCAGTACAAAGTAATTACACATTCAGAACAACAGATCTAATATTTTAAGGATTTCATTATTCTAGCATAGTTAGTATTTTTAAAAGTCTTTTTGTAGCTATGGGTGCTTTACTTGTGATTTTATACCAGCATCTACATATATATCTTCTAAATATTTAAATCTTAACAGTAGTATGAGAAATACAATCTCTAATTTTCTAATTTTATTTTTTTTTCCAAGGAAAAATGTGGCCCTGTGTACTGTCAGTATCAATTCTATGACATGCCCTGTCATCGGACAAAAGCTAGAGGGCATGGGTCAGAGATTTCTTTTAAGGATGTGAATGTGATTCTAACAGGGACCTTCAAACCAGATAAACTCAAAGAGTATCTACTTGGCCCTCCACTAGAGATAGAGATTCATGACCGTGACAGAAGATTGGTGCTCCAGTCCGAACCACCAGCATTGTTTGGAACTGAGGCAGAAGATATTAAACTGAGCAATGTCAGTCTTGCTAGCAGTAAGCGAACTGTCCATGATCCTTTCACAACTACAAATAAATCTTGGGATCCTTATGGCATTGCGAAGCTGGCCTTCTCTGACCTTGTATATGGTGAAAAGTGCTTGAATCTTGCTGTATCTATACAAAACAGTGCTACACCAGATCCAACCGGTTACAAAACAGATGGATTGGATGGACGTATTATAAATGTTTCAGGAGCTATTGATGTTCCAGATGAATGCCCGTTACCTAAAGGAGATTATTTGGAATCAAACTCTGTGCTTAATATAAGAATTGAATTAGCTTATCCATTAATGGGAACCACAGATGTACCACTTGAAACTGGGGAGTGCCAATTTGGTCGCATTATTTACATTTTTGACTATAAAAATACAAAATTTCTTAATGAATTGCTGGGAACAATTAATTCAGTTAATTGTGCAGCACTTTGCCTGGATACTTTCTCAAATGATGGAAGTGAAGCAGTTGATACAGTACTTAAAGTGGAGCCTGAACTAAAAGAGAGCTCCATACAGGATATTTTGACAGGTTTTCACCTAATGGATGGAAAAATGCATCTCTTTGTTTTGGAGGGACTGAGAAATGAAGGGCTCAGGAAATTGTGGAAAAATGTACCAATCAGGTGAGATGATCCAGTGCAACAAAATGATATTTTACAAAAACAAAGTAACTAAAAATGTCTGCTTAAACTATATGGCAAATTGGCTGCTGACAAAGTGAAATTAAATCAGGAAAGAGACAAAGGTTGAAACACTAATGCATCTTAAACAAACTTTTCAAAAAACAGTAAAATGCCATAATTATGGTACCAAGCTACAGGAGCATTCCCAGACACAGCATTCCCAACTTTCTATGGTATTTGTCAATGAATATCTAATAGCTAGTGTGACATTTCACTTTCTGATTTTCTGTAGAATGTCAATTCACTATTCTTAATTATCACCAAAAAAGGAAAGGGAGGGGCTGACAATTTGCTTAACATTTGGATTATGGTCAAACAGGATTGGTTGGTGTTGATAAGATGAAAAAGATAGTGTACAACATCCTCTGAATTAAGAGAGACCTCCATGTTCTGAGGTGTAAAGCAATCTTTTCATAAAGTAAATTGAGTTTACTGCTCTTTAACAGTGAGGAAAAGCCTGATCCATATTAAAGCAACAATACCCAGAAAATTACAGTCGTGGACAACTCTTCAAAAGTGAGCACGTAGCAATAAATATAAGAGAATTCTGAGAAAAAGTTGTAATTTTACAAAACCTTTAGTATCAGTAGTCTGAGACACACTCACCGTGAATAACAGCCTTTTATCCACCATGCTTAGTGGAAATGAAAATGGATCCCTGTATAAAGCAGGATGTCAATAAGTACATTTTACCAGGATCAATTTCACACTTTTTAAAAGAAAAACAAATTATATGTCACAGATTATAAATGATAAATGACTTATGTATACCGGATCAAAGAAAGTTTTCCCAAAGTATACCACTATTGATAGTGAATAGTAATAAAGTAAGAAATTAAGTATGAAATATACTTATTTGTATAAAATTGTATACTGATAATCTGACATCCACATACATTACCATTTACAAAATATTACCTCCTGTTGTGAGAGTGATTAAATTTCTCAATGAAATTTCCACCATCATGGTGATGGAAGGAACCAACCAAATTACTTATGCGGCCCCTCTGCCTAAGAATCCATTTGTAAGAAATAATCTTTCTCTTATATTTATACTTTTTTAGATCTGTGGCTCCTGAAGAAGAAAGGATTAAGATTCTATACAATAGTAACTTCAGTTTTCATCAGAGATTGTATGCAAACATGGACGATAATGTTTATCATCTTCATCTCCGCGAGCCAGTGCATGATATTATAAAGCAACCTTTGCTGTATATTAGGGATATGACTCCCCAGGATTGCTTTCAGGCATTGTGTAGGTGAGATCTTGGTTTAGAGGATTCCAGTAATTGAAAAGTTGCATTTAATGTGTAATCTGAATGAGATCATCAACATTTTATATTTTCTTTCTTTCGTAAGGACTTCATTCTTGGACAGTATGTGATAGCACTTCTGGCTATTAAAAAAATTTTTAAAAAGGAAAACAAAAATGTCTTCATTTTTGTCCACTCTTAAACTATCTCTCTGCAATGTAGCTGTTAACCTGCAAGAGAAATTGGAGATAATAACTTCTTGGAATATTATTACTTCATCCAGCTTTGAAATTTTATTTTGTGTGTTAATGTGAGATGGGAGTTGCTGACTGGGCCAACATTTATTGCCCATCCCTAATTGCTCTTGAGATGATGTAGTGAAATGTTCAGAGGTCATTGCAGGATTTTGACTGAGTTACAGCGAAGGAACGGCAACATATTTCCAAGTCAGGATAGCGTGTGAGTTGAAGGGGGACTTGCAAATAGTAGTGTTGCCATGTGCAAGAAAGGCCTCAGGCATCTTATCTACTAACTTGGAGGAGTGGTGAGAAGAATGAGAATGAGGGTGAGAGAGTTTGTGCCTCCCCCTCTTCTCTTTCCTTTCCCCTTCACCCCCCCCCCCCCCCCACCCATGCTCATGGCCCTCTCCGCACCAATAACAATTACAACCTCCCAATCCCATGCTATTCACAATAGCACCCCATCCCACACATTTCTCCAGCATGTACTGTTTAAACCCAAACCTAAATGATGCTGTTATGAAGGTGTAAGGGGTCCTGTACCTTTGAGAATTAAAAGCCAGCACAACTACCTGACAGCACCAAGTACTCTGAACACGATATAACATAACATTTTGGTCCATCAGCTAAGGTTGCCTGGAGACAAAAACAAATTCAAATTAGACCAATCAGTTTAAATTGTACCCCCAAAAAACAAACTCCAATCAAGTTTGACTTGAGCATATTGACAATCTTAAAAGCCAGTGACACAATCCGATGCTTTGGGGGTATAAAACCGGGAAAAATTGAGCAGTTGGGAGAGAAAGACCAAAAATGACTAACAGATGTAGGCTGCTACTCAGAAGTCTCTGAGAGGTCCCTGACTAGAGGAGTTTGCACAGAGAAAAACACAGACCTGGAGAGCAACTGTACAGAGGAAGACATAATGAGGAGATTCGACCGCTGGCTGGTTTTGAAATTAGAATTTTTCAGTAAATCTTAATCGGGGGTTTTTATTGGATTATAATTATAGAAGGGAAAGTAAGGAAGAGGAAGGAGCTGTAAATAGTTGTTAGTTAATTATTCTCTGCTAAACGTCAAGAAATAAAGTTGTTCATTTTTACTTTAAATAGTTTTGGCCTCTCGGATTTTCACAGATTACTGCACGGGATAAATCTTTTCTGTGTTGCTGGTTTAAATTAAGCAGGAGGGTTTACCCAGTGTCGTAACAATGCACAGCATACATACACAATGGTGACATGACTAACATTTAATGTCTGTTGGGTAATGCCTCATGTAGCTAAAGAGCAGAAGTTATTGTATTGCTAAATCACAGGCACACATATGGTCCAAAACCAATAATTTGGGTTGGTTAAACCAGGAACTGTATTTTAATTGTTATACTGTAATTAAATGGAGTTGAATGTAATTAGTTGGTAGTAAGGAGACTTGATCGTTGCTAAAAGGAGATACAAGCTTTACCTTTTGCACTCATCAGGACTAATACCAAAGAAAGCAAACTTTAAAAGGGAATATCAGTTTATTTTACATGCAAAGAGGATGATGATTGGACTATGGTAGGTGTGGAGATCCAACAGGAACTGTTAACTGTCACTCTAAGTTAGCCAATTAAACTCAGACCAGGAAGGCAGACCTGACTGTTCAGGGCATTGATATGGGGAATGCTGTAGTCATTGGCAATATCCATAATCCTTTCTTCAATTGAAAAGATTCATTTTGGCCATGTAGAAAATTATCCTGTCTGTGAATATGTGCCAAGCAATATGTTGCAGATATATTTGCAGCCAGAATATGCAAGTATAGCACAACCAATGACAGTGAAGGCTGATGGGGCCATGTATTTCTCCACATGTATCTCCTTCCAGGCTAGAACAAGTGACATTTCCAACAAGCTCTAATGCAAGCACAGCTGAATGTATATCATTCTCTCCTGCCACTGATACAGATCATCAGATCTGGGGGAATTTGCCATTTAATTTTTCTAGTGTTTTTCCTTTACTGGTATTAATTACTCTAAGTTCTTAAGGCTTATCCTATAGTTTTGGTATAGGTTTCATGTATTTGACTGTAAAGCCAGATGCAAAGTTTGTGTTTAATACCTCTGCCACTTGTGATTTGTATCATTTGAGCCTCTAACAGATCAATATACTTTTGCTACTTCATTTCTTTTTACACACTTGCAAGAACAAATTGTAAGAACTTCTACAAGTTTAGTGTCATTCTTTTTTTAACAACTTTTTGGTCATGCTTTTCTGGTTTATAAGATCCACCCAATTTGATGCTGTTGTACTTATTTATTCAGACACAATGTCTCCTTTTCCTACAGTTTTTATCTCTCAGTAGGATGCATTTTTCATTAAGAATATGACATTATTTCTTTAAATGAGTCATTGCTCATCTCTCTATCTTTTAATCTAGTTTCCCAATAAATCTTAGTCAACTCATGCCACATTTTTCTATAGCTGACTTAATTTGACTCTTCAGATTTAAGTGTGTTGCTCTCAAAGTTAACTTTTTAATAATTCATTTATGGGATGTATGTGTCAGCGTTAACGTCAGTATCATTGTACATCTTTTAAATATAAAACTCTATAATACTATGATCATAACTCCTAGAGGCTGATAGCACTGTTGATCACACCTTCCATTACCTTGTGGCTAAATGAAGGGTGGGGATGGTGAATCAAGCAGTGCATGAGACTAGTAGGTCTGTTGGGATAAAGATACATTCACAGGCCTTATTTGTGTGACATCATTGAACATCTTGATGCACTGCATCTAAATGTTGAGTCTTTTTTTGGAGTGAGAAGTGGTTCAAAGGCAGAATAATATGACTTTGAACATAAAATAGATTACATTAAAAAAGGACAACAAATTTCCCTTACAGTCTATTATCTCGCTGTTTGAGGTAATATACATAATTCAAAGGTGTAAAAATTTATGATGCCCAATTTAGGTTTCTCAAACTATGAATGACAGTATAAACTACTTATAATAGAGTGCCACCGTGCACTTAAGGCAGCAGCAGAGCATATTGATGCTTCCATGTCGAAGGCAGGCTCTGCTGGGGTTTTGTTTGCATAATATACCAACTGCACCAGTTAATTTATGATTTAGACTTTGCTTTGTTTCTTAGACTTCAACATATGTGCTCTGCCAAAAAGTTAAGACAAGTCGTGCAGGCTGACCTCTTCCCAGCTGTAGACATGCTAAAAATACTGAGTCGTGAGTTTGGAATCCCAGCCTCTGAAACAGGCCCATTTACGACCAAGACTGTGCCATCCATCACAACTGAACCTGCTTCCAAACTTAAACCCACGAAACGGGCGCCCTATTCTCTACTGGACATTTACAATGAAAAATATTTACAGAGGAAAAGGGATCAAATTTTCCCAGATCATGTTCAGGTATGAGGCAAAATTGAAGTTTGCTTAGAGACAAACAGAATATTCCAAATATGTATGAAAAAGATAAAATATAGAAATTTCCTACTGTCTTTGCTGTACTGTCCAGTATTATATCTGAGGTTGAATCTAGGTGAAATGTCTGATGCGACATTCATGTCTTTACTTATGGGGTTGTGAAAATTAGGAATGATCTGCCATACACAGGTGTGGATACTCCGTTGTTGAATAGATTTAACAGAGCTAGATTTAGCATCTAAGAAATCAGCTAATATGGGGAGTAAGCAGGAAGGCAGATGTAAGGCAGTTGATCATACTGAATGCTACGATAGCCTCAAAGATTTACTCTTGCTCCTATTTCTTGTGTTGTATTCTTATTTTAGATATAGAATGTGGTGAGCCTGTGGTTATTCGTTAACACAGAATACAGTTGAGGCCAAAACATTGTACAATTTCAAGATTGAGTTTGATACAATACTTGGGGCTAAAGAGAACTGAGTTATGGTAGAAAAGCAGGACCAGACTACTGAATTGGATGATTAGCCATGATCATTGGGAATGGCAGAGCAGACTCGAAGGCCAAATGGCCTAATCCTACTCCTACTTTTGATGATTCTATTATCATGATCAAGACGCAAAGGCCCAAGTTTTCACTGTTAAGTTGTGAATAAGATGCTGCAAAGTTAAACATGGATGTAATAAACAGAAACTGAAGCTGGGCCTTACTGGTAATAAGTGAATCCATTCACAGTGGTAATTCAATCAAGTGAGAAAAAAACAAGTAATACCAATTTACACTTTGCTATCACTTGAATAGGAAACATTTTGGACAGCACAGAAAGTTAGCATCAAGCCCATTGTCCTAAATATCAAAGGAGCACTTGTCATTGACTGCAACTACCTATTATTTAGTGAAAGCAAATGCACTTCTATGATTTTAGGCTGCAGAAGCCTCAGATTTCAGACATTACAAGACTGTTTCAAATGAGTTATAGGTTTTGCCTAGGAAGGTAAAATAGTTTCAAATGCAAACCTTACCACTTTTTCAAATGCAACAAAAAATCATTTTGGCACAAAATATTCTATTGTTGCAGGCTAACATTGATGCAGTTTCCCAGGCTGACAAAACGCTGAAGAAACCCAAGCTAGGAACAATTAGGGCGGTGTATCCTGAAGGCAAAGCAGTGCATATTTACTCCAGTCAGACCTTGAACTCTGCTCAGCGGGCAAAGGAACTGCTGCACCAAGAAATAGCTAAGGTGGGGAATCAACTTATTTGACACAAGTTATACCCTGGTAATTTTCTCATTTGCAAAGTAATAATTTAATAACTTAGCATTTGTTACAATGAAGGAATTTATATCAAGAATTAAAACTAAACAGCAATGGAAGTTAGCAAACTTAAACATGGGAACAGTAGTTTCAAGAGACAGGCAGTTGGTGCATACATGTCTCAAAATCATTTTCTAAGCTCAGTATCTGCATGAATTAATGCAATCTATCGAGTCAGTGAGCCATCAAGATCAGAAATGTTGACCTGGATTGATTTGAGTAATAAGGTTAATTGAGTGTTAGCTGCTGACTTAATTTATAAATTGCACTCTGTTGAATGCCAGAACGTATTTAGATATGGTACCCCATCCTGTACAAAAATATATCTTTGACATGAAAAATAACCACTTCGATGAGGTCCCAAAGAGCCGGCAGAGAATTAAATGCCTACCATATCAAGGCGAAACATTTTTGTTTGCATGTAACAGACCTTAAATAATTTAGGCTCAGAACCTGTTGCAGGTGTTAAAATAGAGTTCCTCTCTAAGGCAGGTGAATAGAATCATAGAGTCATAGAGATGTACAGCACGGAAACAGACCGTTCGGTCTAACCCGTCCATGCCGACCAGCTAGTCCAACCCAATCTAGTCCCACAAGCCAGCACACGGCCCATATCCCTCCAAACCCTTCCTATTCATATACCCATCCAGATGCCTTTTAACATATACCCATCCAGATGCCTTTTAAATGTTGCAATTGTACCAGCCTCTGGCAGCTCATTCCAAACAAGTACCACCCTCTGCGTGAAAAAGTTGCCCCTTAGGTCTCTTTTATATCTTTCCCCTCTCACCCTAAACCTATGCCCTCTAGTTCTGGACTCCCCAACCCCAGGGAAAAGACTTTGCCTATTTACCCTATCCATGCCCCTCATAACTTTGTAAACTTCTATAAGGTCACCCCTCAGCCTCCGACGCTCCAGGGAAAACAGCCCCAGCCTGTTCAGCCTCTCCCTATAGCTCAAATCCTCCAACCCTGCCAACATCCTTGTAAATCTTTTCTAAACCCTTTCAAGTTTGACAACATCTTTCCGATAGGAAGGAGACCAGAATTGCACGCAATATTCCAACAGTGGCCTAACCAATGTCCTGTACAGCCGCAACATGACCTCCCAACTCCTGTACTCAATACTCTGACCAATAAAGGAAAGCATACCAAACGCCGCCTTCACTATTCTATCTCCCTGCGACTCCACTTTCAAGGAGCTATGAACCTGCACTCCAAGGTTTCTTTGTTCAGCAACACTCCCTAGGACCTTACCATTAAGTGTATAAGTCCTGCTAAGATTTGCTTTCCCAAAATGCAGCACCTCGCATTTATCAGAATTAAACTCCATCTGCCACTTATTAGCCCATTGGCCTATCTGGTCAAGATCCTGTTGTAATCTGAGGTAACCCTCATCGCTGTCCACTACACCTCCAACTTTGGTGTCATCTGCAAACTTAGTAACTGTATCTCTTACGCATACTTGACAACCCAAAGATCCCCAGTAGGCTGCTGACAAGTTGCCGTTTTAAGCTCCTTCTTACCTGTGGTTCCACCAGAGAAAACTGTATGTTGGTATACAACATGTGGAGGAATAAGACCGAGGATAATGAGGAATTCCATTAGGTGATGTGAAAGTACCTTTTACCAGTTCAGTTTGTAAGGGTTCGGATTTCATTGCCATCCATCCCATCTGCACAGAAAACCCTGGTGTACATTATTCCTTCTGTCTGTCCCAGCCCATCTCAATTGAGGAATATTTCAAATTCAAAGTCCAGAAAAGATTCAGGTCCAGATTTGGATTTCATTTGAAGACCCTCCACTTTAGTTTGATCGCAGAGAGTTCAATACAATCAACATTGTGTGGCTGAGGCTGTTAGTTCTATTACACTAATGAATGACTTAATGCTTGTTTGATATTGAACTGAATATTTTGGAAAATACTGAAAATATTCCAAGGCTTATATTGCAATTTTCTTTCAAAGTCTTCATGCAACTTTCTCAATTCCCTTTGCAACAAAATCTACTTTTAAAATAAGATAGTTTTTTTAACTAATTTCTACTGGAAAACACTCTCATGGATTCTAAATATTTACTTTAAATGTGAGGCCATATCAGAATTGATTCAATAAGTCAACTTAACTGAACAAAGCATGAGAATTGTTATAGAGAATAAGACAAGTATCACATTTAATAACAAATGTACATTATTCTTATACTGTAAGCTGTAGATTTTTCTCTCTTCCTTCCCCCCCAAAAAAATACATTCATGATTAACCATTCTATAGTCTCTCTGACAGACAATGGAAAATTGGACAAAGTATATATTTTTCCTGTGTGTGCATCTTTTCACTGTTCCACCACAGATAATTTATATTAAGCTGTGCATGCAGACTTGAACAGCAGGAATTGAAATAACATTGTTGACAAAAGATGAATCAATGAGACAGGAAGTTAATTATAGTAGATAATGTTATACATGTTGTGCGTGATTTTCATCTCACTGCAGCCATTTTTCTACATCAAAGCAACAGTGTCAGGTGAACTATTGAATCTATAATTCACTTTCCATTCAAGTACTGCCTAATGCAATTATTGAATGTGCTCTTACTTAGATGTCTAGCACATTGTTCAAAACAGGCAAGATGCAATTTTTAAAAGTTAAGGTTTAGTCTTATGCTGAGCCAGCATCATTCTGCACATTTTAGTGGAATTAGTGGGCGGCACGGTGGCACAGTGGTTAGCACTGCTGCCTCACAGCCCCAGAGACCGGGTTCAATTCCCGCCTCAGGTGACTGACTGTGTGGAGTTTGCACATTCTCCCAGTGTCTGCATGAGTTTCCTCTGGGTGCTCTGGTTTCCTCCCAGTCCAAAAATGTGCAGGTTAGGTGAATTGGCAATGCTAAATTGCCTGTGGTGTTAGGTGAAGGGGTAAATGCGGGGGAATGGGTCTGGGTGGGTTGCGCTTCGGCGGGTCGGTGCGCACTTGTTAGGCCAAGGGGCCTGTTTCCACACTGTGGGTAATCTAATCTAAATGTGGATTGGCTTAAACAAAATGTTAGGAATAACTGTAAGCCAGTCCAGCAGGATTTGAGATAAGCATTTGTAAATGTGTTTTGTGGTGCCAATAGAAATACAGAAATCTGCTCTCGGCCCCACAAAGATCATTTGGCCAGTGACCAGTCCCTCCTTTGCCACTCCATACAGGATCTGTGCCAGATTGGCTCTAGACCAACCATTGGATTTATTGTCTTTCCTTTTGCCCATCAGCACTTCTTTAGCTGCCTGCCTTTATTTTTATAAAGCCTGATCACAAACAAAATATGGTACATGGTATGGTCAGCCTGTTATTCACTCAAGAAGAAAAAAAAATCACCTTATAACCTTAATACAAGAACAAGCATGCACCAATGTTTTCTAATCGTTACACATACACAATCAATGTAAGAGTCAAACATGTTTATTTCTGAACATGTACATATATGAGAAGTTTTTTAATATCCTGTAACAAATTAATTTCCAGTGTAAATATCTTTTCTCCCTTAGAAGCAAAACTGCTACTTTACATACAATCCAGAATTTTTGTCAGCATCGGTGGCTCCTGTGGATCCAGAAACTGAGAAAAAGAAAGCAAAGAAAAAGTCAAAGGCAGCTTGGCGAACCTTTGAAGGATTCAGGTTTTATGAATTCAAAAGCAGTCTAGAGTCTAATGAACACCCAAAAAAACCTGATAAAGCACGGATATGCGATCTTCAGAAGGTGACGTCAAAGTTCTGATCTTTCAGTAACTGCATTTTCAGCTCCAGTGTAAAAGTAGTTTGTTAATGAAATGAACATTTACAAAGTATGAGTAATAATTGTCAACTCCCAAGGCTTTTGTAAAAGCAGGCCTAGTATACCTTGTAAGGTGATGCATTTTGAGAGGTCTAACAGGGGAAGAATTTACACATTGATGGTAGATTCCAGGGAGGACTGAGGTACAAAGGGATCTTGCTGTACAAGTCCAAAGTGTCAGGTAAAGAAGGCCTCCGAGATGCTTGCCTTCATTAACTGAGGTGAAGAATATAGGAGCAGGTATCGGTCTTAATCGGTCTAATATCGGTTAGGTTGTAGATGGAATACTCTGTGTAGTTCTGGTTGCCATACGGTCAGAAGGACCAGATTGCATTGGAGAGTGTGCAGAGGAGATTAACTGAGCTGTTGCCTAGGATGAAATGTCTCTGTTATAAGGAGAGACTGGAAAGGCTGGGATTGTTTTCCTTGGAGCAGAGGAAGCTGGGGTCGGAAGGAGGTGGCAATGGCAGGGGCATCTGATTGAAGTATATAAGATTGTGAAAGGCACAGATGATATAGATCATGAGAATTCTTTCCCTATAGCAAATGTGACTAAGTCCGGTGGGCAAAGGTTTAGGTGAGGACTAAGTAGTTTAGAGGATATCTGAGCAAAAATGTTTTCACACAGATGGTAGTAAAAATATAGAACACCGTGCCTGAGGGGGCTCTGCAGGCAGGTATTCTTGCAACTTTTAAGAAGCATCTGAATAAGCACTTAAAATGCCAGAGCATAGTAGGCTATGGACTAAGTGCAGGTGAATGGGATTTGTATAGCTTGGTGTTTGTTGGTTAGCATAGTCATGGTAGGCTGAAGGGCCTGTTTCTACACTGGATGACTATTTTACAGGACAAATAATCATCCCACAACTAATCAAGCCACTTTTGAGATATGAGGGAAGTAATATGTGTGAACAATGAATTTTCTCATGATTTTTCATTAAATTCCAAAGATTGGTAATATAAGGTAATTTATTTGACTGCAAGATTTGATATATGACTATCATTTCGCTTATATGGGACATGTAATTTACACCATTAAAAACAAGAAAATAAATATTTCAGTCAATTGTGTTAGAACTCTCCTATTATATATAAACAAATTTTATATGTGCATGGAAGGGAAGATTAAAATCCTGCAAATTGTGACATGCATAAAATTGAGAGTTCTATATTGGATGGAGAAGAAATACAGATAGAATCTACTCAGTTTTAAATGCTGCTTCAAATCTTGTCATGTCGGTGTCCTCCCTTATAGAACAGTCAGCAACAATACAATAGATAACCCCTGCCTATTTCAGGTAGCCCTGCGATGTTTTCTTGTTCAATAAATGAACCAATTCCCTTTTGAAAACCTCAACTAACTCCATTTCTACTTTACCATCAGGCACTGCATTCCTGACTGTAACCAATTGTTTCATGAAAACAAGTTTTCCTCTCGTTGCCATTGTTTCTTTTGCCTGTTACTTTAAATCTGTGCCTTCTCGATCCTTCCAACAGGAATAAATTCACCTTATCTAATTTGTCCAGACTCATGATTTCAAACATCTCTCTCAAATCTCCTCTCAATTTTCTCCCAATGAGTCCCAACTTATGCAATCTTTTTATTCACTGTACTCTTGTATAGCTTTTGTGCATCCTCTCTAATGCTTTCATATTTTTCCTAAAGTGCAGCTTACTGACTTCAATGTAATACACCAATTGCGGCCAAACCAGACTTTTGTACAGCTTTAACATAGCTTCCTTGCCTTTGTGCTCTGTTCCTACAACCTGTACATGGAAAACCAAAAGGGAAAGGAAATATTATTGGATCGGAAGACATGATCGTAATAAGACATAAATATCGTTTTCCAATTAATGTGTCCGTAATTTAAGAAAGCTTTACAAGCAGTATTCAGTCATTGACAGGTTTGAGAGCTTATTTCCAATGATTAGTGAACTGTTAATAAATTAAACCAAGATTCATGGTGGCACAGTGGTTAGCACTGCTGCCTCACAGCACCAGAGACCTGGGTTCAATTCCCGCTGAAAATGTGTTGCTGGAACAGCGCAGCAGATCAGGCGGCATCCAGGGAACAGGAGAATCGACGTTTCGGGCATAAGCCCTTCTTCAGGAAGAAGTTACCTCAGGCAACTGTCTGTGTGGAGTTTGCACATTCTCCCCGTGTCTGCGTGGGTTTCCTCCAGGTGCTCCGGTTTCCTCCCACAGTCCAAAAATGCGCAGGTTAGGTGAATTGGCCATGCTAAATTGCCTGTAGCAAATAGGGAATGGATCTGGGTGGGTTGCTCTTCGGAGGGTTGGTGTGGACTTGTTGGGCCGAAGGGCCTGTTTCTACATTGTAAGTAATCTAAATCTACAATCTGGTGCTTTAAGTATAAAGGAAATAAATTTTTCAAGCAGGGTTTTTAAAAAATTATGGAATAAGTGATGTTATAGTCTAGTCAATTATGACATTTTTGAGAGGAAATTATATAAACACTTGAAGAACAAATACAGTAAAGGTAATTGTGATAAGGTGCTAATACAGACATTGTAAGCCATATGACTGCCTTCTTTGTCTGAGTCAGCAGAACTGCAGATCGCCTGGACCAGGCTATGGCTCATTTTAGTCATTTCAGTTAGACCTCAGGATGTATGCAGTCTATCCTTGGTCCTCCTTTCTAAATGTATATCCAGTATACCACATGGAAGTCATTTGCATAACATTTCCTTATTCCTGTTGATGGTTTGAACATTTTTTCTTTTAGGCCTGGAAGGAGCATATTCTGTATGGTAACCTATTTAAACCAATCCTACCACGTGGCAGATGGAAATGGAGTGAAAGACACAAAGATTTTGAATTATACAAGAAGTTAACTTACGCACCACCCCCCATCAGTGTCCATTTGGCAGGTATGTGTTTTAGATATCAACAATAATCTCAGGAAAGAATCTGCACTGTCAGATTTTAAATATTTAAGCACTGCTATGCTTTTTTGTATTTCTTGAGAGTTAAGTTCCACAAATGGAAATAAGATTTTTTAAAACTTATATTAAAAAAAACTTAAAATTAGTTTGTAGGTGTACAATGCCTAATTGGGGCAGCACAGTGGCTCAGTGGTTAGCACTGCTGCCTCACAGCTCCAGTGACTCAGGTTTGATTCCAACCCTCGGGTAACTGTCTGTGTGTAGTTTGCACATTCCCCTCCCCCCCACCATTTTACATAAACTATAATAATAGTGGATCCATTCAGGTGTTTGAGGCTCTTCAGTTGTTCAATGAGACTATGTCAATCTGTATCCTGACTACATTAATCTGCCTTGATTCCATGTTTTTTAAATAATCTTGTCTCGCAAGAAAAAATCAATTTCACATTTAAAATTATTAATTGACCTAGCATCTGTTATTTTCTGTAGAAGAGAATTCTACATTTAAGCAGAGTTTACATGCTTTCCTAACATGTCTCCTGCATGGCTAGGCTCTACATTTAACATTATGTCTCTTTGTTCTGAACTCCCACAATAGTAGTAAAATGTTTGATTTTGTTTATCAGACTTCCCATGAGTTACTGGCTAAATTTGACTGGGAAATAGCTTTTATGACCATAAAATGGATATGGTTGCAGAATGAAAAAATAATAAATGCTAGGTTTTATAAAATGTGTTCTATAAAAATCATACCTAAGATCATTAAACTTTGCATCTGACAACCAAAATTACAAGCATTTAAATAAAAATGACTTTGACTTACTAGAACTTAATGAATTTGCAACTGATGCCTGAAAAATGGGATTTTATATTGTAGTTTTTCTCAGCAAAAGCAGCCATTTCAATGTAAATCCGTACTGAATTATTGTTCAAGGAAAATTATAACAGAAGAATGCCAAAGCATTTAAGCATACCTGTAAGTTTGAATACAGCAAGTCCTAAGTCCATTTTCCTTATGGAATATTCTCATGCCAAATCAAAATAATTTATGGCACACTATCGAACTTGAGCATTTAACCATCTACATGCAGTTCACTGAACTGTCTGCTTTATTTTCCAATAATTTTCGCATTTTTATGCTATTTTGCAATTATAAATATCTTACATTCTATGAAGTGTGAGAAACATTAGTTCCTTCCACTTTATGCTTTTCCCAAGATATATATATATCTCTATATATATCTCTATATATATCTCTATATATATCTCTATATATCTTAGTGGTAGCAAATGTCCAAGTGCTGAAGACATCATGATTGTACGAGAAAGCAGCTGTTTCATTTACGTCTGGTATTTTCATACAGAATGGTAGTTATACCTTCAATGAAAAAGAACACTGCACAAAATTTTATATTTCAGGCGATACTTTAAAAGCTGAACAACTTGAAAGTATTTACAAAGATTATGAGGACTGGCGTTCAAAACTTTTAGTAAGCAAAATCAAGAACAAATGTTGCAGTTTTACCAAAACCTTTGAGTTAGAGACAACTGGGCCAGAAACGAGCAAACAAGTAGACAAGTCTGTGATATCCTCCGTCAAACAACCCATCTCTATTCTAAAGGTACTGTATATACAGTTTATACATAGCATTTTTTGAACGAACTGTACCCAAACTATTAATTTGCTTGTTCTCTTACTAAGTTGTTTGTAAGTACAGTTCAGATTGCCTTTCAAACCATTAGATAGTCCACGTGCACCAAAATCTTAAAATTTACATCTCCAAGAGTTACTGTGATAACAAGCTAATCAATTAAGGAAAAAGGTCAGCTGGTGTTCCATCCCTCTCCTGCCATTCATCTGTCACTGAACATGGTGCAGTGATATTGTAATGCTTTCATGTCAAATGCCAATATTTTGTTCAAACAGTTTCCACAAAATGAACAGCTTTCCACACATACTTTACCAAATTATTAACTCTCAGCAAACATAGATAATTAATCTGTGAAATGAAAACTGCTAAAAATGCTGTTTGTAAGTATGTGTGAACTTATAGTAATATATGTTCATAAACTCCAGCCCTGAAGTTAACCAAAGATGTCCAGGTTAAGTGAATTGGCCCTGTTAAATTGCCCTTACTGTTAGGTGAATGGGTCTGGGAGGGTTTACTTAGATTAGATTAGATTACTTACAGTGTGGAAACAGGCCCTTCGGCCCAACAAGTCCACACCGACCCGCCGAAGCGCAACCCACCCATACCCCTACATTTACCCCTTCACGTAACACTATGGGCAATTTAGCATGGCCAATTCACCTAACCTGCACATCTTTGGACTGTGGGAGGAAACCCACGCAGACACACGGAGAATGTGCAAACTCCACACAGTCAGTCGCCTGAGGCAGGAATTGAACCCAGGTCTCTGGCGCTGTGAGGCAGCAGTGCTAACCACTGTGCCACCGAGCCGCCCAAAAGGGTTGCTCTTCGCAGGGTCGGTGTGGACCTGTTGGGCCGAAGGGCCTGTTTCCACACTAAGTAATCTAATCTAATCTAATCTAACCAGAGAAAAATTGCATAAAATGGTGTAAGGTTACAACACAGGAGACAGCTGAGCTTTTATCCAGCTAAGTCAATGCAAAATGTATTCTGATCTCCTCTTAACCAACTCACCCTGTTTTAAATATTTACCAATTTTAGAACATGGAACAATACAGTGCAGTACAGGCCCTTCAGCCCTCGATGTTGGGCCAATCTGTGAAAGTCCATCTAACCTACACAATTCCATTACCATCCATATCCAATGACCATTGAAATGCCCTTAAAGTTGGTGAGTCTACTACTGTTGCAGGCAGGGCATTTCAAACCCTACTACTCTAAGTAAAGAATCTACCTTTAACGTCTGTCCTATATTTATCACCCCTCAGTTTAGAGCTATATCCCCTCGAGCTAGCCATCACAATCTGAGGAAAAAGGGTGGACAGTGAGAGCCTATCTAATCCTCTGATCATCTGGTATGACTCTATTAAGTCACTTTTTAACCTTCTTCTGTCTAATAAAAACCTCAGCCTTTTCTCTTAAGACCTTTCCTCCATACCAGGCAGCATCCTGGTAAATCTCCTGTACACACTTTCCAATGCTTCCACATCATTCCGAAAATGTGGTGACCAGAACTGTTTTCTATAAAAAGGACAGAATGATCTCTGTGCCAAACACTCATTACCTACTTAAAGTAATAAGGGACAACTTTTTCGCAAATGTATGGAATGAGCTGCCAGAGGAAGTGGTGGACCCTGGTACAATTACAACATTTAAAAGGCATCTGGATGGGTATATCAATAGCAAGGGTTTAGAGGGATAGGCCAAGTGCTGGCAAATGGGACTAAGTTAATTTAGGATATCTGGTTGATCTGTACAAGTTGGACCAAAGGGTCTGTTTCCATGCTATACATATCTATGACTGTATAATTGAGGAAAGAAAATTTGTTTTCTCATGGGAATAACTACAGTAAAGGGAGAAAGTGCTTTTTTTTTTGTCAAACTCATTCCATATGGACAGTAGTTATAAAATTAAAAATTGATTGGGTCGGAAGGAAACCATAACAACTATGCGTGATGAAGAGATGCTTTGGTTCTATGGTAAGTCAGAAGGTGGTATACTTTCAGATAGATGTAAAAGATTTCATGGCACATTTGAAGTGTCAAAATCTTTTGGTGCCACTGTCAGCTCAATGAATTATTTGATCACCCACTTAATTGTGGTTTGCAAACCATGCTGTTTATAATTTGACTGTCATGTTTCCCTACAACACATTCATATAGATATTCTTAGATATGGTTCATATTGTAAATATGATTCCAGCCTAACATTTGGTTGATCTTAGTTTATCCACCTAGAAATTCTGTACAGTGCTTCATCACTCACCAAGGTGGCCAAATGTTTGTTTTTAATTCCCACATTTATTAGCAATAACAATAACATTAGCAAATTTGCTGATGATACTAAGCTGGGCGGCAGGGTGAAATGTGATGAGGATGTTAGGAGATTACAGGGTGACCTGGACAAGTTAGGTGAGTGGTCAGATGCAGTTTAATGTGGATAAATGTATGGTTATTCACTTTGGTGGCAAGAACAGGAAGGCAGATTACTACCTAAATGGAATCAATTTAGGTAAAGGGGCAGTACAAAGAGATCTGGGTGTTCTTGTACACCAGTCAATGAAGGCAAGCATGCAGGTACAGCAGGTAGTAAAGAAGGCTAATAGCATGCTGGCCTCCATAACAAGAGGAATTGAGTATAGAACCAAAGGGGTTCTTCTGCAGCTGTACAGGGCCCTGGTGAGACCACACCTGGAGTACTGTGTGCAGTTCTGGTCTCCAAATCTGAGGAAAGACATTCTGGCTATTGACGGACTGCAGCGTAGGTTCACAAGGTCAATTCCTATATTGGCGGGACTACCTTACGCTGAAAGACTGGAGCGACTGGGCTTGCATACCATTGAGTTGAGAAGACTGAGAGGGCATCTGATTGAGACATATAAGATTATGAAAGGATTGGACACTCTGGAGGCAGGAAACAGGTTTCAGCTGATGGGTGAGGGCTGAACCAGAGGAGAAATGAGCTGAAAATATGTTGTTGGAAAAGTGCAGCAGGTCAGGCAGCATCCAAGGAGCAGGAGAATCGACGTTTTGGGCATGAGCCCTTTTTCTGGCTATTGAGGGAGTGCAGCGTAGGTTCACGAGGTCAATTCTTGGAATGGCGGGATTACCTTACACTGAAAGACTGAAGCGACTGGGCTTGTATACCTTTGAGTTTAGAAGACTGAGAGGGGATCTGATTGAGACATAAGATTATTAAAGGTTTGGACACTCTGGAAGCATGTTTCCGCTAATGGGTGAGTCCCGAACCAGAGGACACAGCTTAAAAGTAGGGGATAGACCATTTAGGACAGAGATGAGGAGAAACGTTTTCATCCAGAGAGTGGTGGTTGTGTAGAATGCTCTGCCCCAGAGGGCAGTGGAGGCCCGGTCTCTGGATTCATTTAAGAAAGAGTTGGATAGGACTCTCAAGGATAATGGAATCAAAGGTTATGGAGATAAGGCAGGAACAGGATACTGATTAAGGATGATCAGCCATGATCATATTGAATGGTGGTGCAGGCTCGAAGAGCAGAATGGCCTACTCCTGCACCTATTGTCTATTTTTCCTTGCTCTTGTATTTGAGAATTAATACAAATCTGCTGTTTACACAAAGTCCTAAAATTTTACTGATTTGAACCTGTCATTTTTGTATTTCTCAGTTTTCAAAATATTCCTCCATATTTTGTGTCAATATCGTCAATTCCTTTACACAGGTAATTGGCTTGGAGACTGTATTCTTGGTTTAAGATTAGAGTTGTGGTCTGATATGATACTGTTTATGATTCAGAGCTAAGTCTACATATTTCAACATTCTATTCACTTTGCTGATTTTTATATTACATAACTGGACTTTAAAAAATTTGTCCATATTAGCCATTGTTCCACTTAATTGTTTGGTTAAACTCATTAGTTTGTAAGTTGCTTCTTCAGAATTAATTGCCTCACTGAGATAACAGTTTCTAAATTCAATGTTCGTATAAGTTTGAAACTTGTCTAAACAATTCTTGTGATGCTGCCTTAAATAGCAGTGTAACTAGTCTAACAAATGTACCTTTCTGTTTTTCAACAAAATTCTTCATTTTAACTCAATCTTGCAATGACCATAGGGTAGTAACCTGGCATGATTTTCTTTGACAAGTCTTTAATGGCAATCTTGGCATACCTAATTTGATCAATTTAGTCTACTGCAGATTTTATTTCCTCAAACAAATTAAGTTGATCAGGTCAACTCCATAACTTTTGGTATTGGTGCTTCACAGTCAGTTTCCAGTGTACATGGAGTTTCTCAGTGTTCATTCAACTTCTTTACGATTAGCAAGCTCTCATAAATCTATTGGTGTCTTAGTACTCTGGGATGAATAGTATTGATCTTAGGCCTTCAATTAATATTGATCCCTTTTAACTAATCTTCAATTCCAACTAACTTAAACTGAAGCTGTTAATTGTATAATTGAAACGGCATTAACCCAACTACATCACTCTCAGATTTCCTTGAAATATCTAGAACAATATCAGTTACTATATCAACTATTTTATGCCCATCTTTTCACTCCATGCTACCTTTGGTGGGTTTTCAATTCTGCCCCTACTGCAATTATAGAACTGAAAGACTGTCTTGGTGGTGTTCTATATTTATTCTAGATCTACGTGCTTATGTAACAACTCCCATATTGATGCTCATCCATATATTCATCACAGTAACATTTTCAAATTTCTGCCCTCAGATTTATTCTGAAATAACTTGACAGTCTATTATGAGTGATGGTTTGTTTGTACTATTAATCCTATTTATCTCACAGCCTTGATCCTGCACCAACTGTTCCACCCTTCACAGTACAAAAGTTCCTTGATATGTGAACATATAACAGCCACACTTGCTGACCCCAAGAAGCATTTGTGTTAGCATCAATGGCTTATAGTTACAAATATTACCAAATACCAATTAGATACTATTTTAATGAAGGAACATATCTGGTCACAGGAACAAAAACGATAAAATGAATGTAACCTTTACTAAACTTTTAAAATTTAATGTATCCTGTACATGTGCAATAATCAGCATGTGGATAAAAAATATCAATTAAACATACAATTTTAACAAATAAGTATATTATGAAAATGGTATTCTACAATGGTAATTCAAGTACAATTTTTCTTTTAATGTTCACTGGTCATTTTAATATTATGCACATACATTGGTGTCAGCAAACAGATCTCAATGAATGTTATATATTTCTCATCTTAAGCATTTCTTTGCTCTAATCATCTGTATTTTAAATAAGTCTATTTAGAACTTGACCATTTTAGGATTGCCTACACTAATGAGTTGAATTATATCTATTTGCTGTTATTTCGGTCATTCACCACTGTCAAACCAAGATATATATTGCCTCTTAAAATGTTTTAAACATGCTTCACGAGACAGTCATAATGCATTATAATTGCTAAATGAGATTCATTTACTTTGATTCTCCCATAGTTAGTTGACTCAAATCACTGATTCCTGAAGAAGGGCCTGTGTGCCCGAAACGTCGAATCTCCTGTTCCCTGGATGCTGCCTGACCTGCTGTGCTGTTCCAGCAATAAAGTTTCAACTTTGATCTCCAGCATCTGCAGACCTCACTTTCTCCTCAAATCATAATACTGTTCCAATTTCACACTTCATTTTTAATTTTTAAGAGGTTCTCATACGTAACCCAAACCCATTTAAAAATGTCTGACCACAGCAGCTTATTGCTATCTTCATTGATAGTCACGGGTGAGGTGCCGGAAGACTCGAGGTTGGCAAACATGGTGCCACTGTTTAAGAAG
>NC_057727.1:24751185-24776800 GCF_004010195.1 Chiloscyllium plagiosum
CTGAACAGGCTGGGGCTGTTTTCCCTGGAGCGTCAGAGGCTGAGGGGTGACCTTATACAGGTTTACAAAGTTATGAGGGGCATGGATAGGATAAATAGACAAAGTCTTTTCCCTGGGATTAGGGAGTCCAGAACTAGAGGGCATAGGTTTAGAGTGAGAGGGGGAAGGTATAAAAGAGACCTAAGGGGCAATTTTTTCACTCAGAGGGTGGTACGTGTATGGAATGAGCTGCCAGAGGATGTGGAGGAGGTTGGTACAATTGCAACATTTAAGAGGCATTTGGATGGGTATGCGAATAGGAAGGGTTTGTAGAGATATGGGCCTGGTGCTGGCAGGTTGGACTAGTTTGAATTGGGATTCAGGCCAGTCTCAAGGCTATTTTTTCACATTCATAATTTGTGCAGTTTTTCCCCACAAAACTAAACCTTCCCCAGACTCCCTTCTGCACTAATTATATACTTGTTTATTTCCAGTGTGTTGTTTACCTTCATGCTTTCCTCGAAGCCCACCTCATTGACTGGAGTGACCCATTGCCTTCCATACTCCATTTCCAGCAAATTACAGACCAACATTCCTCCCTGGTCTTTAATGTTAGCTTATGCGAGATTGATAATTCTGAAGGAAGTAGTATTCATTTACAATCTCCTCAAAATAACTTGATTCCTAATTCTGTATACACTACATTGTCATCTCTCACGGCTGTCAGTGATATTTGGAAATATCACTGAGTCAGGATGTTTAATACCATCAGACTCCACATGCAAATTGGTTGATTAGAAAATATCTACTGTACCTGACTATAACCTTTCACTATTCCAAGATAGACTTCCGACCCTTTATACTATCACAAATGTTATCTAAATTCAGCAACATTTGTTGTAGCAGATTTCCACACTGCTTCAGCCTATCTACTACTGAAACACTCATCCATTTTGTTTTATCTTCAGGTTCCATAACTTCAACGATGTCCTAGTGGCCTCCAAGCCTCCACATTTCATAATCAGCTTATCCAAAATTCTCTTGCTTGTATCCTGTTCTTGGCATAAATATCACTCACCCAACTAATTCCCAGGAAACACATTTAAAGTGACAATACTTGTGATTAAATTATTGTAATCTTCCCCTTCCCTGAGGCTTAATCCTGTTTCAAACTGACTATTGTACTCTTCCTGGTTCTGGCCATTTCTGTTTGCCTTCCCTTCCATCTCACCATTACCTCTTCAGCTGCCGAAGTGTTACAATTGAATATTCCCCCATATTCTCCTCCAAAAACCAATTTCTATATTCCAACTGTTGCTCACACTTCCTGATATTTCCCATTTGGCTTCCTTAGTGTTTTTTCCTTACGTTCAAGCTGTTTCATAGAAGCAAATTGTTGAGATGTATATTATCAATCAATCAATATTGATAATGATGAATATAGAGGTTTAACAAGACAAACAACATATTAAATACTGGATACTGAAATGTGGAACACACATTTCTGGAAGTCTTTACATTTCTCAATGTTCCCCCAAGCATAGAACTGCTTATGCATGCAGCATTTTTTTAAAAAGATAGACTTTAATCATAAATTGATTTTGCCTTCAATTTTATGTATTATTTTTGCTCTAGCAAATAACTTACTCAGATGTTGGAGATTTAATAAACTATAAAGCCCCACAACAACCAGAAGTCACTAAAGGATTTGCCCCTGGTTTAACTGCTAACCGTAGCTGGAAAATAAATGCAAATATAATTCCTCGGTACGACATGGAGCACAAAAAGTTCGCTGATCTCAAAGGAAATGACTTCAAGTAAGAGAACCATAACTATAATACTGACGCTTTGGTAAAATTGATTTGAAACTTTATAATAATAATCACAAAATTAATTGGCTTAACTTTTGAAAGTTACATGTAATTCATGCAACCTCATTAATGGTAAGGCACTTAGTGAGAAGCAAGTAATCAGAACAACAGCTATAACATTGCACGCTAACGGGAGCAATTTCTGATTAAGCAATTGCCTATAGAAGAGGCAATGGGAAAATAGAGTAAAATATCAGTTTTGTTCATCCTTGGTTATAATAAAAGTGGTGTTGAGCTACAACCACTGCATTCCACTTTGTGGAAGTATTGCTGTTAAGAAAGACGTTCTAGGATTTTGGTCCAGAGTAAAAGGAACTTTAAATCTCAGCTTTGAAGAATTTGATGAACTCTGTTGGCAGCCTCTTGGGAAACAGATAAGTACATTAGTTAATTGATCAGAGCCTGCCACTAATTGGTCTTAAATACCAGCAGAGGCCAACAGTTTATAATCAGTGAACAAAGCAAAGATCCAAATAACCAGAGAGAAAGTTTTTATCCTCGGTAAATGTAAGATAGTTTAACACTGGTCTCAGATCCAGAGGTGTTACGTTATGAGCTCAGATGCTGTCACTTCATTTCAGTTTCCTACTACTCTAATTTCCCAATTTAGCAAATAGTCTCAATCGCTGGATGAAGCCTGTAATGATTTCTTTAGCTTACACTAATGCCATACTTCATTGATTTTGTATAGTTCATATTAACCCATTTTTACACTGTCTTTCTTCAGTGTATATTGCAATAAGCACACGTGTATTTACAATCCTAAACTCAATCCACGCAATGAGGAAATGGAGAAGACCCACCTGTTCCAAACAAACAAGCCTGCGACAGAAGTACTCTAATCCACTCCAAAAACAGAAATGGACATGCAGCTGACCTGATCATGTATGACTGTGTTTTTGTACATTTCATTGATAAAACTGATATCTGCTGCATTTGAATATTGAGCCGTAATGAATTTTCAATCATTTTTACCACTGAAGTAATTTTTTTTAAGGATTGCTTCAAACTTGTTAATACAAGTGCTGAATGATATTGCAAAACAATTTATAAAGTATTTCATAATTTTACAGTTCAATTCTAGTTTTAGTGCTTGCCATTAATATCCATATTGTATGCACACACTTAGAAATTTAGTCAGTTATGATCATATGTTCTAAAACGTTCGGTCAAGTGGATGTGAGCAGATATATGATCTCTTATCCAGCACTTGCTGTGCTATTTTCTTAATGCTGTCGTCAAGATTTTCGGAAGAATCTAAATGATAAAATAAAAAAATTGCAAATATATTAGGGAGAAATGCAGCTAATTCCAGCTTATGTTACAATTAATAACATTATCATCTTAAAAAATTATCCAATTGAATGGTACTGCACTTGACTGGTTCCATTCTTATCTAATTGTAGCTAGAGAATCACCAAGTGGCTTATTTTCCCTTCACGTACATTTATATTTAGCATCCATCAATAAGGTACTATTGGACCCCTCCTATTTCTCATCGACATCCACTTGACAATATCATCTGAATATGCAACAACTTCCATATATACATGATGACACCCTACATTGCTCCCAACATTTGACACCCTCTCTGCCAAGTCTAAATTACCAGACTACTAAACTAAAATCCAACACTGATCCATCATCAATAATTTTACCCCTCTCTCTGGCACCTTTGAGGCTGAACCAGACGGTCTGCAACCTGAGTGTTATATTTAACCTTCGTTTTAGTGCAGATCTGTTTTTGGATATTTACCGAAG
The DNA here is from genome assembly GCF_004010195.1 of Chiloscyllium plagiosum. Classification (NCBI taxonomy): domain Eukaryota; kingdom Metazoa; phylum Chordata; class Chondrichthyes; order Orectolobiformes; family Hemiscylliidae; genus Chiloscyllium; species Chiloscyllium plagiosum. The sequence continues at coordinate 24,754,797 of NC_057727.1, forward strand.
ACCCACCTATTTCCAACTCAGTATTACTGACATTTCATCAACTAATCATGATGACATTTTCATCCATGTCATTACTAACACTAGTCTTGATTATTCTAACTCACATTCTACCTTCCTTAAATTAAGGCAACCCTGACTATGACTTAGTGTAAGTACAGTACTGTTCACTTGTCACACAGTACCTGAGATCCAAGTCATTCAGCAAGTAAACAGTGCCTCGATTTTGAAGTTTTGTTTTTCAAACTCTTTCATGGCCTGGCCCCTCCTCATAACTGTTACCTTCTAGATCCTCACAATCTTCCCAACATCATTATCTCTCCACCTGTCAAACTGTATTTCCTATCATCATAAGAATGGTTCACTGCAATTCATGTTCTTGTGCATAGTCTCTGATGGCATCTAATTTACATCATCTGGTGTGTTCTATAAGAGCTTCATTAATTCATATATTGCAGATGCTTTAACCTGTAATCCAATGCAATGATGCCAAAATCATGGCACCTAGTGCTGGCTGGATACACAACAGTAGCCAGCTACATTTTCACAGTGTGTCCCTGTTTGGATTGGTATTCTGCTGCAGAGATTGAGAACACAATAGGTCATTCTATAACTTACCAACGACTGTTTCTGATAACAAGGATCTAAAATATAATTGCTATGAGAAGAAATATGACACTTCTGATTCCTCTGCCAGGAAGGTGGTTATTTTTAATTGGGCAGAATAGGAAGGAATGAAAAGAATGCTTTCCGTTTCAAGTAATTCTCCACATCTTTTCATCTTTAAAATCAATCATTTCATTGTGAATTTCATAATATTCATTATTACTACTTTTCACCTTCAATAGTTCTCCAGCCGATGTAAGTGATGGAAGCTAGATAACTTGTGCAGAATAAATGCTTAGTTAATTCATCCTGCAGCACAGTTACACTGGATACTTTATGCACAAGGGACACCAGCCACAAATCAGCCTCTCAAAATCTGGATTATTTTATTTTCAGTTAAAATGGGATATTAGTTTTACATTGTTTAAACTTTGTAATTGGAAATATCCTAAGTTATATTACCACAGATTACAGATTTTAGTTTCAGAACAAAATGCCAAGGTCTGTTTTATGCACATGAAATAGACAGTCAGTTCTTAGCAGCAACTGCCATCAATTAATTAATGAAATAACTCACTTTTCTGTAATTGAGCCAAGAGGTAATTATTCCGGAAATAGGCCTCAGAGCAAAAGGTGTTGGCAAGTAAAACCTGGTGAGAGAAACAGAGAACATCTGGAAAAGCCTTCAGGAAATAATGTCAAACCAAAAAGGAAGCAGATGCTGTCTGTCTCTCTATTACTCCTGTGGAAAGCATTAAAGCATGCTTTCAGAAATGGAAAAAAGCATATGATTCAAAAGAGATACTGAATTCAACTCCTGCAGCCACTGTAAACTAAATATCAAACAAACGTGTTTAAAATTTATTAATGAAAAAATTTGCATAATTTTTGGAAAGAACTGGATAGTAACTTCAATTTGAATCAGCATTGTGACAGAAACTATATTTATGGCTGGTAAGTTTACCTGTGATAAATGCTTTAACTGACTCTTTGTAATTTTACATCTATTATCAATCTCCAGAAAATTAGGATCTGTTTTATTTTGTGACTTGCCCACTTATTTAATAAATCTACTATACCCGCTTCTATATCCTCAATCTTCCCAACATTATCTCTTCACCTGTCAAATTGTATTTCCTGTCATCATAAAAATGGTTCACTGCAGTTCATGTTCTTGTGCATAGTCTCTGATGGCATCTAATTTACATCATGTGTGTTTATTAAATAAAAACAGTTCTTCAAAATATTTAATTTTAGGAATCAGGATAGGTGGTGATTTACTTTGCAAGTTTTTGATTGGACACAAGTACAGCTTGCAATTATTTGAATAAATTAAAATTATTATTTGGAAGTCCTACAAATTCTAACAGGCATAACTGTTCAAACGTAAGAAGGGAACCAAGTATGACACACCACTGATTCCTTTAGTTATCTGCTCTATAAGGAGGACTATATTGAATTATGGATAAAATATCCACCATTTATTTGACAGAAAATCAACCAGGCATTTAAAATGAACTGAAGTAAACTAACAGTTTAAAAGCACAAAACATAACGGAGGACTTTGTAGGCTTAAGAAAAAAAGTCATTATCAGCTCACTTACCTAGTTGGAGTATTAAAAAGAAACTGAAACCTTGTTAAAGTTTTAGTCTGGTATTCATCAGGACAATTTGCAAGAAATAACAATAGGGAAATATTTATACTGTATGAGAGAAGTGTAATTTTTGGCTGGCAGGTGGAATTTGATTTGTAAAGATGTTACATTGCAGAATGCACCAGTAATGATGACTGACAGTAAACTGCCAAGCTCTGTTTAAGCTTTAAACCCAGGCCGGTTGACTAATTAGTTTCTCAGGGCAATCCTTAACCAATCAGAAAATGGTTGTCACTATTTTGTCCAGTACAATATGAATTGGGCCATTTGCATTAATACAGAGTAACCTTGATTATCCAAACGACATGGACGAAAAGTACTTCATCAGATAATCGAATGAAGTATTGCTTGCAATTTTGGTCTCCTTGAGAAAGGATGTACTGGCACTAGAGGGGAGTGCAGAGGAGGTTCACTAGGTTGATTCCGAAGTTGACAGGGTTGGCTTATGAGGAGAGACTGAGTAGAGTGGGATTATATTCATTGGAATTTAGAAGAATGAGATGGGATCCTATAGAAATATATTAAATTATGAAGGGAATAGATAAGATAGAAGCAGGAGGTCATTTCCACTGGTGAGTGAAACTGTAACAGCCTCAAAATTAGTGGGAACAAGTTTGGACTGAATTCAGGAGGAACTTCTTCACTCAAAGGGTTGTGAATCTGTGGAACTCCCTGCCCAGTGAAGTAGTTGAGGCTTCATCATTTAATGTTTTTAAAGCTAAGATAGATAAATTTTTGAACAGCAAAGGAATTAAGGCTTATAGTGAGAGAAAGGGTAAGTGGAGCTGAGGCCACAAAAAGATCAGCCATGAATGGCAGAGCAAACTTGAAGGGCCAGATGGCCTTCCTGCTCCTGGTTCTTACATTCTTAGCATTTGAATTTGAAAAAGTAGCCCACTGAACAACTACCAACTCAGAGGCATCTAGGGATTGGTCCATTTCATACAAATGAATAAGAAAACTCAATAATCAGTCATCCAGATGAATCACAGCAAATGTGATCTAGAGGATTAAAAAGAAAAGTATCAGTTGGAACATGTATAACTGGTGAATAATAATTGACTAAATTATAATAAATATCAGTTTCATAAAGGAAGAATTAATAATTGACAGCAATGATTTGGCAAGATCAGCACAAAGGTTAGGAGGATGTACTTTTGTTTCCAAAAATATGGTATATTGTAATGCGGCTGTACAGGACATTGGTTCGGCCACTGTTGGAATATTGCGTGCAATTCTGGTCTCCTTCCTATCGGAAAGATGTTGTGAAACTTGAAAGGGTTCAGAAAAGATTTACACAGATGTTGCCAGGGTTGGAGGATTTGTGCTATAGGAGAGGCTGAACAGGCTGGGGCTTGTTTCCCTGGAGCGTCGGAGGCTGAGGAGTGACCTTATAGAGGTTTACAAAATTATGAGGGGCATGGATAGGGTAAATAGGCAAAGTCTTTTCCCTAGGGTTGGGGAGTCCAGAACTAGAGGGCATAGGTTTAGGGTGAGAGGGGAAAGATATAAAAGAGACCTAAGGGGCAACTTTTTCACGCAGAGGGTGGTACGTGTACACAATAAGCTGCCAGAGGAAGTGGTGGAGGCTGGTACAATTGTAACATTTAAGAGGCATTTGTATGTGTATATGAATAGGAAGGGTTTGGAGGGATATGGACCGGGTGCTGGCAGATGAGACAAGTTTGGGTTGGGATAGCTAGTCGGCATGGACGGGTCAGATTGAAGGGTCTGTTTCCATACTGTATATCTCTACGACTCTATGTACCACATAGGCAATAGCAGGAAATTAATGAAATAAATGGAACATAGTCATTGTTAAATCAAGATTATTTTTTGGGCTACAATAATGCTATTGTGTTGGAATGTTGGGCAGTAGGTGTTCCTCCTACTATAAACTCTTCAAAAAAAAAAAGGTTTTATATCTGGAATTCTATTCCTGCCTCCCCCATTGCCACACTGAATTGCAATCTTTTGCCTGCCCAGTTGGGGGACACATTGAGCAGAAGCCAGGAATTATTGTGTGTAACTTAAAGAAACAAAACATTGAACAATTTATCCCAGGCTAGCTGCCTGTTCACTCCCCAGAAACCATTTAGACATAGAAGCAGATTTAAAACTAGGTTACTTTTGGGCAGATAATTGTCAAATTAAGAATGGAAGAGAAATTCAAAAGGGACCTACATAATGAAATACACTTAGAATGACAGATCTAAAAATGCTTATAAGGAAAAAAGTGAATTTTTTTGGCCCAATATGTTCAAAGTGTTTTAATTTTCCTCCATGCCCTCACTTCCCTGTGACTTCATTATTTCTTCCCTCATTAATTTAAAAAAATTAATTTCACAACCCATTTAATCTTTGGTAGGTCATAAACTGGCCATAATTAAAAGATTTTGCATTGGAACAACAATGAAAATAAGTCCCAATTAAATTTCACAGCAACAGACCATCTGTAATAATCAGATATGACTGCTGGCTTAATGTGAACTTTATAGACAACGGCTTTCCTTCTCCCACGAGACTTAATCTGGATGCATTCAGCAACCGTTGAAACAGAGAAAAGATTCCTTTTTACACATAATTTTTCAAAACTTCTTTTCCTTTTACTCTAAGACTATCTCGCTCAAAGTAAAACGCTGCACAATTAGTGCATATTGCAATTTTAAATATTTAAAATGCTTCATGAAAATAAGGTTTTGGTGTCAGAATTTCAGAAATGGAATATAATTCAGATGGTCTCTGTGATTTAAAGTGACTGACTTTCACTGAATATAGTATGGACCTACCTCATGGTCATGATTGCGAAGGCCAATGCTGATAGAACGACTAGCTCTTGAGATAACTGCCGTCATGGCATAAATGTTAATGAGAATATCAGCCACTCTCTTCACTACTAATTGCTCTTCTACTATTGTCTGAAGAGGAAGAGGCACAATATTTTTGAGAAACTTCAACAGAAATGTAGCAAAGGTTTACTCACTACAATCTCTTAAATGTAGTTTGGTTAAATATGAAAAGAATTAAAAAACTACAGTATGAAAAGTAAACATTTTGCTTTTTCCCCATAATTAATTATTCTTTATGTTTATGCAACATGTTCTACAATTCAAATCAGATAGTTCATACACATGCAAAGAATCAAATTACTTTGTTAGCTTAACCACAAACAAAATTCCCCAAGACGGACACTTGAGTAAAAAAAAAGGCCAAAGCTCTCCAAATTACTGTGCTAAAGAAGCATTTTTTAAACTAGATCAGACTTTGTAGTCTATCTCTTAACCACTTCTCATGCTGCCATGACATAGGCCATGTGAGGAGACTATAACTAGACACGGCAATGTAGATAATGTCAAAGCAAAATATTATACAGGAAGACTAGTTTTTTGTATTATATTGATTGGATCATCCTAGCTATGCATCCAATTTCATATGCTTTTGCTATTGCTATAGCCAATTATAATAAATCTCTTACAACTAGATAGAATCATAGGTGATACATTCACAAACAAAACAAATTGCTGCAGGAACACTGAAGGTCTGGCAGCAGCAGTTGTTCAGAGAAAACTGTCTTTGGGACATTCTTCCAGAAAAGTTGATGGGAGCAGGCTCACAATGTTTTTAAGGTAATGAACAAAGAAAATCACAGCACTGGCCCTTCGACCCTCCAAGCCTGCGCTGATCCAGATCCTCTATCTAAACCTATGACCTATTTTCTAAGGGCCTGTATCCTTTTGCTGCTCATCCATTCATGTATCTGTCTAGATGTATCTTAAATGACATTATCATGCCTACCTCTACTACCTCTGTTGGCAAAGCATATCAGGCACCGACCACCCTCGGTGCAAAGATAGATAGATTTTTGTTATCCTAAGCTATGAGGTTAGGATTTATGATTGATTGCAATTCTGTGATGATGCCCACTTATGTAGCATGCTGATACTGTTATACAACATACATGATGGAAGGCACCCTCAACTTGAAGATGAGACTTTGTCTCTACAAGAATGTGTGGTAGTTACTACTGCTAATAAGGAGATGGATAGAAGCATCTGTGTCAAGTACGTTGGTCAGGATGTCCAAAGATGTGCAGGTTTGCTAAATCGCACAATGTTGAGGGATAGTGCGGCAGTGGGTTTGGGTAGGCTTCTCTTCAGAGGGTCAGTATGGACTCAAGGGGTTGAATGGCCTACTTCCACAATGTGGATGGGGTCGCAAATGCTTTTCCCAAGATTATTACTTCAGTGCTTGCTGCAGAGCATGCAGCAGTTATGCCCTTTAACTCTCGTCTAGCTTGGTCAATAGCAGAGTGACCAAGCCACACTCAGTGATGGTCATTGATACACCCTAACCAGAGCAAATTCTATGCCCTTGCCACACTCTGTTGTTTTCAACTCATGTTCAACTTGGAATATTCAAAATTCATCAGCCAGGAGGGCTGGCAGATGGGAATGAGCAAGACATTTCCTTGAACAGTTTAATCTGATGAAATGAGACTTCATAGGATCCTGAGTCAATGTTGAGGACTCCAGGGCAACTTCTTCCTACCACTGGGTCACTACCTCTGATAATTCTGTCCTGTTGTCGGGACAGAATGCATTCAGGTGCAATATGCCTTTCTCCCCAGAGGATCCCCTTGTTGCAACAGTATTAACCTTTCAATAAGTTTGTTTAGGTTAGTTTCTAAATGATCTTCATCTTCTACAAGTAGCAGTGTAATGTTTCCATGTAAAGCTGTTCTTTATGTCATAAGGCCATGGCATGCACTCACATAAAGCACAATAACCATGAGCAGCAATGAAGACTGCAATAATGCCAAAGCAAATGGAATCAGCCAAACAGGTAAGATTCTATGTTCTCCACAATAAATGTGCTTCATCTCAATTTATGTTGCACAAAACCATGTTTACAACTCCTGATGTTGAACCTTGACACATGACTAGTTGTGGTCTGACAAATTCTCCAGTCTTGAAATTGCTTGATGATGGAATACATAATTGCTTAGTAAGAGTACAAATTGTTATCATTCATAAACATCCAGGCAGCTCCCCCCCAACACCCAGAACCAGATTATTACAGATTGTAAAGATCATTACTGGGCCACTTTTTCAGGATGCAATACTTGTAAAGAGAGTCTATTGGTTTCTACACATTTTATACTACACACCAGACCCTTCATGATGTTCTCTAATTTGTTACAGTTCCAGACAGGAAATCCCAAAGTATAAATTTTCTGGCTAAGATCAGATGGACTGAAACTCCTTTATGCACCACCGCCCAACCCCCACACAACAGCCAGCCCCAGTTAGTTGCAGTGTAGATAATTTAAAAAAGATCCCTTCCCCTGTGGCTGCATTCCTCCCGGATGCAATGATTTTCAGTTTTAAAAGAAACTAATTTAACTAAGACAAAGTCTTTTCCCTGGGGTGGGGTTGGGATATCTGGTCGTCAGGGAGAAGTTGGAACGAAGAGTTTGTTTCCATGCTGTACATCTCTCTGACAAGGAGTTTCTGGTTTATTTCAATCGTTGAGTCTAATGTCTGCACACTCTTTTTGGTTGTGGCTTTACTACTAGTTTCTCTTTTTATCATTTGCTCCTTGCAAATAGTCTGCCCTGAACTGGTCAGTTTCTCATTCAATTTGCCCTACACTTGCTGCTTTCTTTTCAGGAATTGTTCTCTTAAACAAGACCTAAGTGAACAAAAAGTGAAGTCCAGTATTTCACACAATTGAACTGGACTGTATAATTCATCTCTCAACCGTAAATTCTTACACTTATATTTAAAATCAAATGTGTAATTATAAATTGTGGTCACTACATTGTGGCCCTCAAGAACAAATCTTTCATTCCCAAAACAGGTTGATAAATATTTTTTCTTAAGTGACCCATCCCAACAAGACCGAACTTTGAGCACTAAACAATTGAACTGGACATTCTGCAAACCAAAATATATATCAAAATAATAATGCCGCATGGTAAAGTAGGTAAGGACAGCAAGGACCATTTCTCACATGTCATTCATAACTTCATTTCTGAGAGACAATTTTCCTGTAAAGATATTCATTCTTTGTGAAGGTATTTTCTCTTTTATTAAAAAAAGTGCTCTCTGGTTATTCCTAAAGAAAATAAATGCACTTTATGTATGTGCTTGCATGTGAAATTTTATATATATTTTAATATCTGTGTACTCTCTCCGTCCAGACAATTTTACTTTTTTAAAAAACTGATTGCTTTTTAAAAGTAAACTCTCTCAACTGTAAGTGCGTACACACATATTTAAAATCAAATATGTAAATCCAGATTGTGGTCACTACATTGTGGCCCTCAAGACAAATCTTTCATGCCCAAAACAGGTTTATAATTTTTTTTAATATAAAAGTTACCCATCCCAACAAGAATAAAATACTGCATTTATTCAATGAACTGTGTACTGTATCATTTAATAACATAAAATGTTATTTTAAGATACTTATACCTCCAAAACATGGCTTTGCTCTTAAATAACAGCCACGTCCTAATTACCTTGCCATATCTGTACAATGTGTTTTCCACTGTGCTTCCCAGATAATACACATTCTCTTCCAATTTTTTGGCACTGTCCTGTAGGAAAAAAATTCAAGTATTTCCTTTAATATATGTTCACAACTTTACTGTCTCTATCACCTTTAATCACAAAAAGGATGGTATGCCAAACATTTGGAAAACACTATTTGGTTGCAATGACATGACACTGTATTCATGACACTGCATTGCTATCTCTTTCCATCTAATGGTTGTCAGTTTTGTAAACAGGCTTAATATAAGATATTTTATCGAACACCTTTCAGAATTCCACACACACATATTAGCTGCACAGTTCTTCTGGGTGGTAGATTAAGTTCAATCAAGTTAGTGAAAAATGACTGGATCTTAACAGAATGTAACCATGTGAAAAATAAATCAGATAACCCAAATTCTGCAATATAATTCATCTTATTACTAAAATAGGCGGTGCCTGCCTAATTCCAAATACCGTTACTTCCTTTGAGTCAGCTGGGTACCCACATGTGGAAACTAATCGGCATACATGGAAGACTTCAAATCAACCTTCACACAAGGAACTTCTATTTACGCAAAACAGGGAAATCTTCAAAAAGAACTGATTTATAATATTGCATGTTGTCATGTTATAATATTGCAGACCAGTTCTTTACAAACTGATCACAGGACATACAGGAGGTAAACAAAAACCTTCCCAAAAATTGCCAGTGTCTCTGCCATGTATCCAAATCAAAAATGTTTAGATGCAGGTTATCAATAGCCAGGGCATTGCCTGTAACTTTTAAAATATAGTATCTTATATTTTTAACCAACTACATGATGGAAATTTACTATTAGCATCATGGAAGGGGCGATGTAGGGCAGGTTGTAATGTTCCAGCATAATCCTGCCTCGCAGACAATGGCTGACAAAGTTGTATCACCAGGCACTCTGCCTTTATGTTACCTGAAATGAATATGAAAATGACTTTTGCAGCTAAGGAAATGATGCAAGTATGTCAGCTATGGTTAGTATATGAGCCTGAAAGTTAGCATTTGGTGGAGGCACATTCAATCATGGCTTTCAAAGGGGAAAGCCAAGAGAAAAAAAACAATTGCAGGGAAATGGAAAAAGGTTTGAGGAATATCTGAACTGTTTTTTAAGCAACTCAGCAGGGGCACAAGAGGTCACATGGGCTCCTCCTCTGAAATTATGTGAAGTTCAAGTTCAAAATACAGTCACTCGTCGTCAGCTGGTTTATCTGACTGCACATGAGAATCTTTGACGGAGATCTGTGTGCTTCTCTCAAGATGCTGAGTAACTACTGAATATTGGTTCTATTAATTATTGAGATGACAAATGGAAAATTATATTCCAAGACAAATCAGTTTTAGACTAAGACCAGTAATAGTAATTTTATAGCGATAAGTACCTCCAAACTGGGGTGCACGACACCATTTTTGCCAGTGAGACCATAATCCACTTCTTTGAAAAAGGTACTTCCTAATCTTTTTCCTAAAAGTTCCAAAACTACTCCAATGTTTCCTCTCTTCATCGCTCTGAAAGGAACCACAAAAACTGTGACAAAATGTTCAACAAAAATAAATCGAACTTCAATGCCAATAAATTTAAAGTTATACTGTTACACATGTAACAGTGCACAAGGACCTTGCAAACTGGATGACTATAAACTGGAATGGGATGGACGATGAATAAATTAATCTTGTCCAGTGCTGCTGGTTGAGGAATGATGTTGCTTTTTTTTTGATGGGGGGGGGGGCGCAGTCTGGCATAACGGTTTTAAATATTAGTGGTACCCCTTTACCAGCAAGGGGAAGAGTTTTTTTCTCTAAGAAGGTTGCTTAGTTTGCGTACTTCTATTTCCCAGAGAGCACTGGGAGGCTGGGTCATTGAAGGCCGAGTTAGATAGATTTTTGATCAGCAATGAACTCAAGAATTATGTCAGACAGGAAAGGGAAGTTGAGGTCACAATCAGACCAGCTATGATCTTATCAAATGGCAGAGTATGCTTGAGCTGCTCACAATTGTGTTCTTGTGCATCAAATATCAAGGTAGGAATGCTTTTAAATTCTGTATTAACGCTTCACTCTCAGCCTTCTGAATAGAAGGCCAAAGTGTTTATTGTTAATTTTATCCCAAAAGTATCAACTTCATTAAAACTTCAAATATGATGGTGCAATTACTGGAATCTAAAGTTATTAACTAAACAGTTCAGGGCATTAATCTATAGTCAAGAGAAATATGAACAATTTTGTTAATTTTAAGTTTGTGGTTTGCTTCTTGTTTTAAGCACACAGTCCATAATACTATTCTGTAACTTAGAAACATGGTAAAACAGTTAACTACATTAAGTGGTCATCTTATATCACTTATGGTCTTTCATTTTGATCAATAATAATGCAACTGCGCATCAGGGAGGTAGATACTTAAACAAAATTCTTTTTCAACAACTTTTAAAATAGGACATCAAGTGTTTCTACAATGGGTCCAAAAAAATCTAAGAGAAAGGAAATTTTCACACTTATCAAAAATAGATATGAAAGAACACACTCCTCTTTGTAGGCAGCAGCTCCTTCATCCCACACTCCAATGACACAGTATACATGTTCAATGTATTTAACATATTGGAAATACTGAACTTCCTCAATCCATGCAGGTCTCAAAATAATGAAATGAAAACTTCAAGTATTAGCCCATTTACCCTAAATTCCTTACTTTAGCATCCTTACATTTTCATTTGATACAGAATTCATGAATTCTTAATGGAACTGTCATCCAAGAACTGCACCAACACCATTCAACACTTTCACAAAATTTTTAATCTTTGTTACACAATCATATTTTGTAAATTATTGTAATAAAGTTGCATTTTTGGCTTCTGTTAGGTTCAAAATTCAACCTCCATTGTGTTTTATTATTGTAAGTCTTAATCTGGCCCTTCTCCAGGAATTTCACTTTATTTTGTGATTTCCACCAGTTTGAATGTTAACCAATGCTGCAATTATAGATTAAACACATCTTGAATCAGCTTCAATTTCCTTTTTTCAGAGAAATTGGTAAAATTAAACATTTATGGTTAAAATTAGTATAATAAGCTACACCAGCACTAGGATCAAGGTTCAGTAAACTAGAGACAAAGGTCTATGCAACATTATTCATAGTTGTCTCAATATGAAGGTAAGTGCAACAAATTCTGCACATCCAATTCACAGTATCTGGGCAAGCATGGATTAGTTTTGGGATGTAGTTGAAAAGGAGAATCTTTAAGTCAAAGCAAAAATTACTTAAGGCCCACATACTTTATTTTCTCGGTAAGGACCTTTCCTGCATGCTGCAAACCAGTCAAGGCTACATACATCCGGAGAATTTCATTAGTCCCCTGCAATACATGGAAAAAATGAAATCGATACATTCAAAGATCATAGAAGCAGCCCAATAAAAATGTTAAAAATAGCTGTTACGAGATACATTTTGTACTTCAACTAGTAGAAAACAATTACAAATTTTAATTGTTCACCTACTTCATAATCCATTATATACTTTGTATAATCCAAATCTATTCCCAAAGTGGTCAGCTTTCGGCAATTTGATAGTGCTATCAAATACTTCAGCCATGCTGTTGATCACATTGAGTGATGCTTATATTAATTTCTGTTATTGTTTAACATGCACATCATGCCATTCCAGAGATCTATATTTTCATCAACACCCCATTTACTGAAATTCAGATTTAGCAATATGCATTTGAAATATTAACCTCCACTGATCTGACAAAACACAAAGACCGGGCTCTATGGCATCACTGCTCCAAGTGTTATGTGATACACGAAGACTTTGAATGGCACATGCCACTTCCAACAAGGTTGGTACAGCACCCTATGTTAGGAAGGGCAGTACAATGGACTACTATGTGTGTGCCAAGATGTTAGGAGTGGTCAGGTCTTGCTGTCAAATGTCATTTCAGCTGATTTGATGCACATAATGATAACTAGGGCCATTTAGCTTACCTCAAAAATTAGAAGAATTCGGCTATCCCTGAGCATTCGCTCATAGGGGTAATCTTTCATATAGCCAAGGCCTCCCAGAATTTGCAGAGCCTCACTGATGCATATCCAGGCACCCTCAGAACTGTAAATCTGACCAAAGTACTGACTCAGTTAGGAATCATCCAAATTAAGACACATTGTGTACATGGTTATGAAACTAGTTACACGTAGCAGCAAAAAATGTAAGTTTTCTTTTTAAAAGTTGTTGGAGTTTAACGACATTTGGGAGAAGTTGTAATTATAATAAAAAAGATCAAGGTTACAATGATGGTCCTTTGTGGCTCAATTATCAGTTTGTGATGTATGTAATATAAAACAGCAACACCATAATACAGTATTTTGTTATTAATAGTTGAAAAAAAATGTCATGTTCTGCGACTGGCCACTGACAACAAAATGGTAGGAAAGCAATATTTTTTCCTAACTCCCAACCTGTGCTTGGGGTCTGGCAAGGATCATTTTAATCACATCCACAGTTGTTCAATCCAGTTATATAGTTCGTATTTTGACATTACATGCAGTTGACACTTTACAGGTCTCCACATTATATCTGGTTATTGACATGGTAAAACTAAATACAAAGGTATGCACATCTAAACTAACCCGTAAATAAAATGACATTTTTATATAACTTGCTCCCCTTCCTGCTCAAATGTCACAAATCACAAATGGAACAATTTAAACATGTTTCATAAACATAATGTCAAATTTGAGTTCACTACCTTCACCATGGCTGCTTCCACAGAACAATCTGGCTCTCCTGGACGGTCCATCATTCCTGCAGTCAAGTAAGCCATGCTCTCCATTACGTATGCTTGCATTGCCATCAGAGTAAACTTCTCCTAAAAGAAACCCCAACTGTACGATACATGAAAACTGCCTTGTAAACTGACTCATATCATCTGCTGACAACCAAAACACACTTCCTACTGCTGAAAATGGCAAAACATTACACAACTTAAATCATGGACTCAGTAATTAGCTTAAAAATTCAAACAAATGACTCAAGAACTATAGGTGTTTGAGAATTGCTGAAAAAAGGCACATTTTGCAATCGCTTTCCTGTCAAAGTTCTGAAAAAGTGTCACAGGACTCAAAACGTTCACGCTAATTTCTCTTCACAGATGATGCCAGACCTGCTGAGTTTCTTCAGCAGTTTGTTATTGTTTGTTTCAATTTCATAATATTGTTATATGTATTGTAACCAGGTATCTCAATCCCAAGATGACTAAAAGAGTTCAGAGTTTTGATGCATATTGTGGAATGATTCAAATGTATTGATGAGAAATAAATTAAATCATCTTAAACACCCATTGACTACAGGTCTCTAGTCTGCCTACACAAATCATGCAAAGTAATTAATGAGTTGGCAAATAGTTTGAGGTTCTGGGATATAAAAGGTACTGAACAAATGCAAGATCGTTTTTTTTCATCTCTAAAAATTTAGACAGAAGGATGACTTGAAGACCACTAAAAAGGAGAGTCTGATGACTTCCTTTTAAGTGAATAAGATCTATGCAAGTGAAAGAATCAAGAAAGGATAAAATGACAATTAGGGAATATGCTTTTGGCCTGGTCTGGATACATTAAAATATAAATGTATATTGCCCACTAGATCTTTGATAAGTCAAGTGATGTTTTGGGGTGATTTTGGGATAGTGTAGGGGGACGAGCTGAGAATAGTTCACAGGCAGCACAGCATCGAGGGCCGAAGGGCCTGTTATGCGCTGTATTGTTTTATGTTCTATGTTTTCAATTTGTATTTTGTTGCAGTTAATCTGACTTACTCTGCAAAGATATCTGGGACGTCTAGGATTTTGACCCAGCAGCAATAAAGGCATGGTGATTTAGTTTCAAGTCAGGATGGTGAGAGGCTTGAAAGGAAACCTGCAAATGGTGTTATCCCAATGCAAGTGCTGTCTTTGCCCTTCTAGGAGGTAGAGAGGTTGCAGGACTGAAAGATGTTTAAAGAATCACAGCAACTTGTTACGATGATATCTTACAGATGGTATACACTGCTAACTCTGTATGTCAGTGATAGTGATTGCATGTTTAAGGCAGCGAATGGGATAGTGATCAAACAAACTGCTGCATCCTTGAGCTTTAGGTGTTCTCAGTGATGCACTCATCCACACAGCAGAGAGAATAACATCACAGAAATTGGGCTGGCTTTGCGAATCAGGCAGTGTGTTATTTGCTGTAGAAGCCACAATCAAATAATTTGCTGGTCAATAGAAATGCGTAACAGTAAGAAGCTTGGCAATGATACTGCTCAGTTTTAAGTTGAAGGTCTGGTCTGAATATGTCTCATTTAGTATAATGGGAATGCCAGAAAACAATGAAGGATGGTCTCAATGTGTGAAGGGGGGACTTGGTTTTCACAAGGATGGTGTAGTGTATAATTTAAGTAAGACTGTATATGAACAGAGGTATCAGTGACAGATAGCTTTGAGAAGATTAAGGTTTCCCCATTTCTGATTCTCTCAGCATCTGATATAAAACCTGTCTGACAGGTTCTTTGGGAACCTTCCAGTTTCATTAGTTCTAGTACATTATACATTTGTGTAAGTTTACACAATTTAAAAAAGTAGTAAGAAACTATCCATAGGACAGGAGTGTATGGTTGCTGGGTTGAAATCCTGGAACTTCCTTTCGAACAGTACTTTGTAACTTGCTAACTGTTGTTTAGGTTGACCTGAAGGATTGCAGTGGTTCAACAAGGTAACACTCTGACACCTTACCAAGAACAATTAGGGATGGGCAATAAGTGCCAGCAAGACCAGTGATCCACATCCCATGAAAAGATGGGGAAAAAAAAAAATGTTTATGCTAAAAAGCCACAGGAAACATGCGACAATGTACAGCTACATTAACAACTTTCATAAAATAATAAATAATAAGAAAACAATATTTATGTAATGGAAAATTAACATTTATTGTGAAATCTATAAAAGCATAGGGAAACAAAGAAGTAAGGACCTGACTGAAACTAGGGGCAAGTATTGCAGACAGGCAGAAAAAAACGTAAAGGCAAACAGACTTAACAGCAGACTTACAAGGCCAGTTAAACCGACCTAACAGCAGACTTACAAGGCCAGTTAAACTATCATATCAACGGTCAAGGAATGAGAAAAACAACTCCATATACGGAAAGGAACTCGAATGCTCCTGGTCCCTGACCTTGAGGTGTTGAGAAGAAGCAGCGAATTATAGTATACAGGGAATATGTGAAAGCTATCCCGGCGCCCTTTACATGAATCGTCTTGCCAATGTATCGGGTTCCTTTGCAGGGGTCTAAAATAAACTTTTTCTTTGCTCTTGCTAGCATTTGAGTCGAGTCAATTTAATTTCCACGACAATTTACAAAAAGTTTTAGTTGCAAAAGTTTTAGTTTGTTAAGCAACTAGTCATACAAAGCAAACAGAAAAAAACGTAAAGGCAAACAGACTTAACAGCAGACTTACAAGGCCAGTTAAACCGACCTAACAGCAGACTTACAAGGCCAGTTAAACCGACCTAACAGCTGACTTACAAGGCCAGTTAAACTATCATATCAACGGTCAAGGAATGAGAAAAACAACTCCATATATGGAAAGGAACTCGAATGCTCCTGGTCCCTGACCTTGAGGTGTTGAGAAGCAGCGAATTATAGTATGCAGGGAATATGTGAAAGCTATCCCGGCGCCCTTTACATGAATCGTCTTGCCAATGTATCGGGTTCCTTTGCAGGGGTCTAAAATAAACTTTTTCTTTGCTCTTGCTAGCATTTGAGTCGAGTCAATTTAATTTCCACGACAATTTACAAAAAGTTTTAGTTGCAAAAGTTTTAGTTTGTTAAGCAACTAGTCATACAAAGCAATGATTTACAAAAATAGCAGAATGAAAATGTACCTGAATCAGCCCAAACTCACTCAATTTTCTGTCAAATTGTTTGCGGGTACAAGCATACTCTGCTGTCATCTCTACAAAAAGAAAGAAAAACAAAATGAAGATTTTAATTTTTATATATTGCATTTCTCAGAATTACTGCACCAACTTGTAACTAAATTACAATCACGACGATGTAAACTAAAGGAGTAGCACAGCATGATCCCAATAAGCGGAGTGACCAGTTAATTTATTTTTAGAAGATACAGATCAGGAAACTGGTAAAACTCCTTGTTCTTCTTTGAAAAGCACCATGGGATGCTCAACTTCTCCCCAACTAACAATAATGATTTTACTTGAATCCCATTTAAAAGGATTGTCTATTTTTGTTATATGGTAAAATAGCCCTCTGTTTATGGTACGAACAGATGAACTAGTGGAATAAGTAGCTCAGCAGCCTTAAGGACTAATGCTTAAAATCTTGAAAGTTAAAATAAAGCTCTGCAATAATGTGTCAGCTAGGAATAGGCAACGGGTGGTCACGTCAGTGTTAAACTTAAAAAAAAAAATCTCAAATTCTGCAGTAGGACCCAGATGTGGTTCAAGTTGATGCTAATTCAGATTTTGGTCGGTATATTATGAAGATTTATTTTTTGTAATCTCACCAATAAGTTTTTTAATCATTCCTGCAGATGCACTTCCCATGCTAAATCGTCCACTATTCAAGATCCTCATGGCCACCTGGAAAAGAATAGAAGAATTTGTTTTGTGTAAGGCATAATATTAATTCATTTATTTTCACGGGTGAGTAATTTATTCAATATTTAACATGAACAAACAATTTGTTTGGATGAACTACATACAAAAACGTTTTATGTAGTCACCTTATGCACTCCTTCCTACCACTGGGTCACTACCTCTGATAATTTTGTCCTATTGTCGGGACAAAATGCATCCAGGTGCAATATGCCTTTCTCCCCAGAGGATCCCCTTGTTGCAACAGTATTAACCTTTCAATAAGTTTGTTTAGGTTAGTTTCTAAATGATCTTCATCTTCTACAAGTAGCAGTGCAATGTTTCCATGTAAAGCTGTTCTTTATGTCATAAGGCCATGGCATGCACTCACATAAAGCACAATAACCATGAGCAGCAATGAAGACTGCAATAATGCCAAAGCAAATGGAATCAGCCAAACAGGTAAGATCTATGTTCTCCACAATAAATGTGCTTCATCTCAATTTATGTTGCACAAAACCATATTTACAACTCCTGGTGTTGAACCTTGACACATGACTAGCTGTGGTCTGGCAAATTCTCCAGTCTTGAAACTGCTTGATGATGGAAGTACATTGTCACATTTTTTCCTTCTCATTCATAATTGCTTAGTCGAAGTGCAAATTGTTATCATTCATAAATGTCCAGGCAACTCCCCCCAATACATTAAGGATTCACTCCGAATATCAGGACACAGCTTGTGGGGAGCCGACAAAAAAAAAGTGGGGTTGAGGGGTCAGCCATGATCTTCTCAAATTCTGAAGCAAGCTCAAGTGATTGAATGTTTTACTCTTGATTCTCATGCTCACCCAAACACAGCTTTGAAGCAGACCAGCAAGCAGTACACCAATCTCCCAGTGTTTCTGGTAAAGGCAGACTCTGCCCAAATACAGACTCAGTGACATACAGTCTCCTGTTTTACAGATGGGATGATGTTATACAACAAAAGCATGAGGGAAAACCAGAGGACTAGGTCATATCATTTCCCCAGGGCAGAAATGACTAACATGAGGGGTCATAGCTTTAAGCTGGTTGGAGGAAAGTATAGAGGGGATGTCAGAGGCGGGTTCTTTACACAGAGAGTTGAGAGAGCATGGAATGCGTTGCCAGCAGCAGTTGTGGAGGCAGGGTCATTGGGGACATTTAAGAGACTCCTCGACATACATATGGTCACAGAAATTTGAGGGTGCATACATGAGGATCAGTGGTCGGCACAACATCGTGGGCTGAAGGGCCTGTTCTGTGCTGTACTGTTCTATGTAAGGAGGAAATGGTCTTCTATGATCAGGAGTGCATTGAAGCCAGTGGTATCTTGCACGATGTTAAGTTGCTGCCTTATAAATCTTCCCCAGAGTCCCAATTCTCACCCTAAAATATATCATGCAATGAAACTGCAGATGGGAGTCACTGAATTTCTGATCTCCTCCTCACCCCTTTTCTGTTTTGATAGCTAAGAACTTCCAGCTGCTCAGTTCTTCCAAAAACAAGGCAAGGTGAAAGAGGAGAATCATAGACAGAAATCTGACCATCCCCTCAACCACCAGCTGAGATATTGGTATGGAACTGATTTTACAGCATTATGTAGGATTTGGGACCAGCTTGTGGTGTAATCATCAGGTTCAATGGGTTGCAACTAGGATGACGGATAGGTTAGCTCGTATGTAACCTCCCTATAGAGACAAGTTAACACCAGTTCTGCTGCAAGGAAATTAAATGATGACATCACAAAGTTGAACATGTACAACAAGATACTTGGCAGGTTTGAAACAAAACTAAAACAGAGCCTCTTGAGATCCTGTTCCTGGCTCATCCCAATCGAGGACTCATGTTCCCAGAAGATCCTGCTGTCTGCGCTTCCTAAAGAGAGCCCTCCTTCCACTTTTCACCTCCTCCTGTGCATGATCTGCTCTTATTACACAGCAAGTGGCTCTGCAACTGCTACTCCATACACATGGAAGAATATGTTTCACACTCCTCCAGCAACTCACCTCTGTGCTTCCACCAACTTTGCAGAATACCACTAAAACAAAAGCAGTTCAGGGCAAGTAATTGAATGGCCAAGCCTAGGGCTCATTTATATTGGGGGCTCCTGTGGCATAGTGGCAGTATCCCTGCCTTGAGCCAAGGGACCTAGTTCAAGTCTCTTTAATAACTCTGTATTAATGTGAATACCTCTGAACAGAATATTTAGAAATATCTAAGACCCATCTTTAAAATGTCTGTGGTGCAGTAGTAGTGTCCGTACCTCTGAAACAGGAGGCCTGTGTTTAAAGACCCAGCTCCTCCATAGGTTGCACAGTAACATCTCTGAACAAGTACATTAGAAGATATCCAAGGTCCATCTATTCTGCTAATATTTTCTGTTTTAAGAGTGAATAAAGCAAGAGATCTCTACAAACTTACTGGCTGATTTTTTTTAAAAATGTTTGTGAAGTCAAATTGTTGTGTTTCCAAACTCTTTGGTTTATGCAGACAACATGAGCTGTCTGACATGGGAATCGGTCTCCAATGCTACAAACACAGTGCAATGTTTTCTACACAACTGAATTTCACTTTCACAATGTTATCCCATATTCATTTGCTGTGGCTGCTGCCTTTATTGCTCACAACATGCCGGATGATAATTTGGAAATCTGATCCACAATGTGCATTAAAAAAGGAAAGGTATACACACTTTCAAAGCATTTACCACCCCTGAGCTTGCTCAACCTGGGATAACATACAATGGATTTCTATCAATGAGAACACGATCACCTGTGGAATTGGTCAGCTGAGCCAGAATTACCCCACTGTCAGGGAATGAATTAGAAGAAAAGGAAGTTCCTGTTGAGTAGCAATTGAAAGGGTTTCGTTTATTAAATCCATGAAATGATTTGTTTTTCTCTTTTTATTGGTATGTTCGATACAGAACATACAAAAACAGTATCAAATAGCTACCATAAATCAACAACCCTGGATTGTTTCCTGAACTCCCACTTACCGTCTATTGGCAGTATCTGAGTAGAGGAGTGACATGATGGGTTAATAACTTTATTTAGAAGGATTTATTTAAAAAATTATTATAGTGGAACAGAAAAGTAATATGGTTAGACAAGTGATAAATCAGATGCACATACAGGAACGAGAGATCAACATTTTAGAACATAGCACTGAGAAGTAAATTCTGCAAAGTAAATATTACAAAAATTTCAAGATAAATGCAGAATAAAAATCATGAGAGGATTAAATAATGAGACAATGGAGAATTAAATAATGAGAAAATCAGGCAGACATAAAGCAGTCTCTCTTTTAAATTTGTCTTCTGAGCAGTACCAAAAGAGCATTACATTAAGAATTGTTCGCAGTCTGTTTTTTTTCAACTAAGAGCGGGAACCCGGAAGTCGTCAACAGGGACTTCTGGGAAGGTAAGAAGTTTGAGTGGAGAAGGAACCCGAGACACTACACGTGTAGGTGTCTCCCACCCTCCCTCCTCCTCTAACCTAAAAAGAAAGGACTCAGTCAGCTGAACAGGTAAGCTACTTAGTGTTCTTGTTTTGGAGACTAAGTGTAGAGTTATGGCAGCACAGGCAGTGGGATATTCCTCCTGCAGGATGTTTGAGGTAGGGGTGACCACCGATGCTCCTGCCGACTTCACCTGCAGGAAGTGCAGCCAGCTCCAGCTCCTCACAGACCGCGTTAGGGAACTGGAGCTGGAGTTGGAGTTGGATGAACTGAGGATTAGTGATAGATAGAAGCTACAGGGATATAGTTACGCCAGAGAACAGAGGTAGCTGGGTAACAGTTAGAGGTGGGAAGGGGAGGAAGCAGGCAGTGCAGGGATCCCCTGTGGTCATTCCCCTCAACAATAAGTATACCGCTTTGGATACTGTTGGGGGGGGACAGCTGCAGTGACTGGGTCTCTGGCACGAGGTCCGGCTCCGAGGCCCAGAAGGGAAAGGAGGAGAGGTGGAGAGTGCTGTTATAGGAGACTCTATAGTTAGAGGGACTGACAGGCGGTTCTGTGGACATGGGCGAGACTCCCAGATGGTTTGTTGCCTCCCGGGTGCCAGGGGTCTAAGATGTCTCGGACCGTGTCTTCAGAATCCGTAAGGGGGAGGGTGTGTAGCCAGAAATCGTGGTGCACATTGGCACCAACAACATAGGTAGGAAGAGGGGTGGGAGGTCATTCAGGAGCTCAGGGAGTTAGGCTGGAAGCTAAAAGCTAGGACGGACAGAGTTGTCATCTCTGGGCTGTTGCTGGTGCTACGTGATAATGAGGCAAGGAATAGGGAGAGAGTGCAGTTGAACACGTGGATGCAAGGATGGTGTAGGAGGGAGGACTTCAGGTATTTGGACAATTGGACTGCATTCTGGGGAAGGCGGGACCTGTACAAGCAGGACGGGTTGCACCTGAACCAGAAGGGCACCAATATCCTGGGAGGTAGGTTTGCTAGCACTCTTCGGGGGGTTTTAAACTAATTTGGCAGGTGGAAGGGATCCGGACTTGTAGTCCAGCAAGTAGGCTAGCTGTTTGTCAGG
>NC_057727.1:24778913-24781008 GCF_004010195.1 Chiloscyllium plagiosum
ATACAGGGTTAACAGTAGGGTTCTTAGTAGGTGGAGGAGCAGAGGGATCTTGGGGTCTATGTTCATAGGTCTTTGAAAGTTGCCACTCAGGTGGATAGAGCTTGTAAGAAGGCCTATGGTGTATTAGCGTTCATTAGCAGAGGGATTGAATTCAAGAGTCGTGAGGTGATGTTGCAGCTGTACAGGACCTTGGTTAGGCCACATTTGGAGTACTGTGTGCAGTTCTGGTCACCTCATTTTAGGAAAGATGTGTTAGCTTTGGAGAGGGTGCAGAGGAGATTTACCACGATGTTGCCTGGAATGGAGAATAGGTAGTAGGAGGATAGGTTGAGAGTGCTAGGCCTTTTCTCATTGGAACGGCGAAGGATGAGGGGAGACTTGATGGAGGTTTATAAGACGATCAGGGGAATAGATAGAGTAGACAGTCTGAGACTTTTTCCCCGGGTGCAACAGAGTGTTACAAGGGGACATAAATTTAAGGTGAAGGGTGGAAGGTATCGGAGGGATGTCAGGGATAGGTTCTTTACCCAGAGAGTGGTGGGGGCATGGAATGCACTGCCTGTGGGAGTGGCAGATTCAGAATCATTGGTGACCTTTAAGCAGCAATTGGATAAGTACATGGATAGGTGCTTAAGCTAGGACAAATTTTCGGCACAACATCGTGGGCCAAAGGGCCTGTTCTGTGCTGTATTGTTCTATGTTCTATTTATCACAATTTACTCAACTGAGCATTACTCATTCCAAAAACGTACAACTCCTTTACGCTGCAATAAAAGTACAACTATTATTTTGTCACTAAATAGGCAGTTTAAAATTAATATTTTGCATGTGTAATGTAAAGTGAATCCTTACAATGTACCTTAAATCCACCACCAACCTCCCCCAGGACATTTTCTACTGGCACTTTGGTATTCTCAAAATGAACTTCACATGCTGAAAAAGTGAAAAAAAGAAATTAGCATTTTGCAGAATGAAGAATATAATTTTTAACTTAATACACACCATACTTGTGATGCTTACTGAAATAATTAAAACATTTGCAGTTGGCAAATGTTTGCATCCATTTTCCACTTTTTTAACCACAAATAAAGGGCCACAGAGAGAAAAGAAATGAAAATAATCCGAGACTTTGTTCAGAATGCTTATCGCAAGTGTATGAGCTGGATGAGAAGCAGTGATATGGCATGCTCTTACCTGCAATGTTTGGTGAAGAGTAGTGCTGGTGCCAACCATGACACAGTTATAACATTTTACAGAGTAAACATCATAAGCCTCTAACTCAACCTGGTTAAAACATTAACTATTTCAATAAATATTGGATTACACTCTTTCCAACATGACACTGGATGCATCCACCCTAACTTTCATTTCCTTTTTAGTCTACTTCTCCATTCTTCAATTTAAGTGGTTGAGGAAAATAGCACCCCCACCCACCCCGACTCTGAGGCACCTAGCCTCATTCCTGATGAAGGGCTTTTGCCCAAAACGTCGATTTTCTCGCCTGATCTGCTGTGCTTGTCCAACACCCTCTAATCTTGACTCTGGTCTCCAGCATCTGCAGTACTCACGTTCGCCTAAGAAAATAGCCAGTTGGCTG
The DNA here is from genome assembly GCF_004010195.1 of Chiloscyllium plagiosum. Lineage (NCBI taxonomy): Eukaryota > Metazoa > Chordata > Chondrichthyes > Orectolobiformes > Hemiscylliidae > Chiloscyllium > Chiloscyllium plagiosum. The sequence continues at coordinate 24,780,511 of NC_057727.1, forward strand.
TCCCATTCACTCAAGTCTAAAATTTTGTTTTCTTGTTGTACTGCCATAATGAGATACTTTCAGCAATTTGCTCCACAAACAAAATGTAAAAGCTGGTACATGTGGAATATGTTTCCTGAACAGCAGATGTCACTAGTTGGCCTGCTAAAGCATCTTACAGTCCTTTCATTATTTTTAATTACTTGACCAACAGGGGGTTCTTAACATTTATTCTTAGGTAAAATTAGTTCAATGAAAAATGCACATGCAAGTAATTGTAGATAATTCGTTTTCATGAAAATTACGGTTCATAGAGTCATAGAGATGTACAGCACGGTCCAACCCGTCCACACCGACCAGACATCCCAACCCAATCCAGTCCCACCCGCCAGCACCTGGCCCATATCCCCCAAACCCCTCCCACTCATACAACCATCCAAATGCCTTTTAAATGTTGCAATTTTACCAGCCTCCACCACTTCCTCTGGCAGCTCATTCCATACATATACCACCCTCTGC
>NC_057727.1:24781666-24839480 GCF_004010195.1 Chiloscyllium plagiosum
CCTTACTGAAGTCCATATAGATCACATCTACAGCTCTGCCCTCATCAATCCTCTTTGTTACGCCTTCAAAAAACTCAATCAAGTTTGTGAGATATGATTTCCCACGCACAAAGCCATGATGACTTTCACTAATCAGTCCTTGCCTTTCCAAATACATGTACATCCTGTCCCTCAGGATTCCCTCCAACAACTTGCCCACCACCGATGTCAGGCTCACCGGTCTATAGTTCCCTGGTTTGTCTTTACCGCCCTTCTTAAACAGTGGCACCACGTTTGCCAACCTCTAGCCTTCCGGCACCTCACCCGTGACAATCGATGATCCAAATATCTCAGCAAGAGGTATCTTCCCACTTCTCTATCTTCCCACAGAGTTCTCGGGTACACCTAGAGTCAGAGTCATAGAGATGTACAGCATGGAAACAGACTCTTCCATCCAACCTGTCCACGCCGACCAGATATCCCAACCCGATCTAGTCCCATCTGCCAGCACCCGGCCCATATCCCTCCAAACCCTTCGTATTCATATACCCATCCAAATGCCTCTTAAATGTTGCATTAAACCTTGTTAATTATTTTAAAACACAAATGATGTAATGTAAATATTCTAATACACTGTTAAAAGTGAGAAGTTGTGAGAAATACCTATATCTCAGGATATAATCTTTGCCAAATAGAAACCTTATTCTTATCTCTAGATTTCAGTAGCATTCCTGAAAACATGATTCCAGCTTTACTCTTAGAATTTCCCTAAACAATCAGTGTGATTTGGAAGAAAAAAAAGTATTTTAAACATTCCCCCTCACCATCCGTGATTTAACTCTTGTAAAAAGGAAAGCTTTGAAAATATATGTGAAAAAAACTATTTAGAACAAAGCAGTTTTTGCAAAAACTTTCCTATTTGAACAACTTCCTTTGATAGTCATAGCAAGAATTTATCAGTTAAAACTTGGTCTTCACAACTTAACCAAAGGTAACAGCACAATAAACTTACGCAAGATACAGGAAACCAAAGTTCAGATTTGCAAATTCTTTATATGACAGCTAGAAAATTAAAAGTGTGCATTACAGCATTAGGAGTGCCTTACTGTTAGATCCACGGATTCCGAGTTTGTCTTCTGGTTTCCCACTGGTAATTCCACCAAAATCTCTCTCCACCAAAAAAGCCGTGATCTTGTCCTTACTTGTACCATCTTTATCCATCACTTGTGTTCGTGCAAACACTGTGAAAATTTCTGCTATTCCACCATTTGATATCCATATCTGCAGCAGAAGCCAATGGACAACCATCAGGAATAAGAAAAATGGCTGCTGCTTCTCCCCCATCCTGACATCAACTGATTCCACTACCATCCCATCTTACATTGTTAGCTTAATTCTTTTGATAGCACCCTTGCCTCAGGATCAGAAAATATTGGGTTAAGCCTTTCTGGAGGAGCTGACAACATAATCCAAACAAATATGCCTGGCTCCTTAGATCAGACATTCTTTTATATACTGAACTCCAATCCTAATTCAGTTGCATTGGTCAAAGTGAAACAGAAGACATTGTACTATTTGAACTGAGCCTGAACTATGTTCCACAACAGTTGTCCCTCCAGCCTCTCATTCATTTCCAAACACTCATTGGTTGCATCCTAAGCTCCCCCCTTTTAAAATTGCGCCTTGGACATGTATCAATGTTTGCCTTTCTAATTCATATACAGAATATTTATACACAATATGAAATTCTAATTAGAAATGTTTTTTTTTTAAACTTTAGGCAAAAGTTTAAATTGAAGGTTCACAGTTCCTACCAACAAAATAGAAGTAATAATTAGGAACTTTCTACTTGCCTTTTTTTAAAAAAGTAGTTCGAATAGATATAGCTGATCATTATTTCAGTTTTGTTTGGACCCTTTTTTTGTATTTTAAATTTAAATTTAAATACCAATTATTTCCAAAACTATGAAAACCCTGTTCATACTCCAGGTTATGAGATTAATCCCTCAGAAGTCAATGGATGGCCAAGAGGAGGAGATAGTGTTTAGAATTTTTCCCCGCCACATCTGCAGTTCAATTATGAAAGCCTAATGAGATCAGCTAACCTTAACAGACAATAGATCAAACCAAGGACTTGAATCTGTATGGCTCAATTATTAATTCTTTTTAATTATCTGACCAACAGGGGTCTCTTACCATTTATTCTAAGTTAAAATTAGTTCAATGAAAATTATGACACACACCAGAACTGCACTCCACATTGCACAAAGTTAATCTAAATACACAAAATATAATGGATTACCTATTATGGTACAAAGGGCTATGTAACAATGGGAATGGACTTTGTAAATTATTTTCAATGTAGAAAGATACAGAACATAGCTCTGTATTTTAACCTTTGATGGAAGAATAAACACATAGAAGAACATTATATACAAGTACTTCAGCATTTAGTATTTGGTTGATTCTTGGGTCTAACAATAAATTTAAAGACACAAATTTAGGATTGTCAAGATTATTTGTGCATTGAATTCACCTTTGAACCACTGAGCAAATAGTGTCGTCTGTCATCACTGAGAGTTGCCTTGGTCTGAATCGATGCTGCATCACTTCCACTGGAAAAACATGAATGAATACTTGTGACAGGTGTTAAAGAGCAGACATTGCCTATATTATTTATGCATGGTTACATTCAGCATGCATTTGCTTTCCCCAACTGGAACTAAAATTCATATATTACATGAGCCTGCCTCTGGCTAACCATCCATACCTATAGAGGTGATTCTACATACAAGCTAGCACAACGCTGACTCCTGATTTCTGTATGAGGTAGATAAAAACCATATCGACAAACATTGTAACTCAAAGTAAAATTATTTAAATTTATTACATAATGTAAAGTTTTGCCAAAGCAAAATAAACCCAGATTAAATAGGAATATACTTTTCTAAATAACACTGAAATAAAATAAAATGTTGAATAAACAGCAAACTTACAAAGGGTCTTTCATGAAAAAGAAAAAATCCACATAAAACTGCATTCCATAACGTTCACGGTCAATTAAATGTCTAAGTGTTGTCACTATTGTTTCATAGGAAGATAGAGCAGCCAATATACTCTTGACAACAGAGTCAAAGAGATGTTCAGCACGGAAACAGACCCTTAGGTCCAACTTGTCCATACCGACCAGATATCCCAACCCAATCTAGTCCCACTTGCTAGCGACAAGCCCATATCCCTCCAAACCCTTCCTACTCATATACCCATCCAGATGCCTTTTAAATGTTGCAATTGTACTAGCCTCCACCACTTCCTGTGGCAGCTCATTCCATACACGCACCATCCTCTGCGTGAAAAAGTTGCTCCTTGGGTCTCTTTTATATCTTTCCCCTCTCACCCTAAACCCATGCCCTTTAGTTCTGCACTCCCCACTCTCGAGAAAAGACATTGTCCATTTGTTGTATCCAGTGCAGTGCTAATCTCGGCTACATGCTCAAATCCTGCACCTTATACTAAACATGGCACGTTGTTGTAACATCTGCTTGGTCTCACCAACGGATGAATGGACACCGTGCAACAATTGCCAGGCAGAGGCTGATAGCTAAGTTCGGATGGTCTCAACCGGGACCTTGGGTTCAAATCACACTACAGGTGTCTCCACTACAAAATACACACTCACTGAGACCCTCTCATTCATACACACACACACACACCACACCCGCACCCATGCAGACATCCTTGTACAGGTTTATACTGTAACACTTATGCACACACATTCTACCAAGCACAGAAAACACTCTCTCCCACGCCTACTCACACATGCATTCTCTCTCCCTCACACGCACAGGTCAATGGGGTGCATGTGCATTTCCAGATACATTCTTCTTTTGCTCAAAAAACACACAACTTGCAGGCAGTCAATCCATAGAACATTTTATGAATTCCTGCTTTGAAAATAGAACCAGTCTGACTCAAGATTGGGATACAGACAGATTCTAACCTCACACGTTTAATACATTATGATTCTACTTCATCTCATATCAGACAGAGATATAAAGTGCAGAAACAGACCCTTCGGTCCAATTCATCCATGCCGACCAGATATCCTAAATAAATCTAGTTCCATTTGCCAGCATTTGGTCCATATACCTCGAAAACCTTCCTATTCATATAGCCATCAAGATGCCTTTTAAATGTTGTAATTGTACCAACTTCCAGCACTTCCTCTGGCAGCTCATTCCATACACGCACCACTCTGCATGCAAAGGTTGCCCCTTACATCCCTTTCAAATCTTTCCCCTCTCACTTTAAACCCATGCTCTCTAGTTTTGGATTCCCACACCCCTGTTATAAAGACCTCATCTATTAACCCTATCCATGCCCCTCGTGATTTTATAAACCTCTGATGCTCCAAGGAAAATAGCCCCAGACTATTTAGCTTCTTCCTAAAGCTCAAACCCTCCAACTCTGGCAACATCCTTGTTAATCTTTTCTGAACTCTTTCAAGTTTCACAAAATCCTTCCTATAGCAGGGAGATCAAAATTGCATGCAGCTATACCACCAGTGGCCTAACCAATGTACTGTGACAGAATGTCATCTTTTTTTAAATAAAACTCAAGTTATCTCAAGAATGTATGTGTCTTAAAAGAAGTTCTGGGATTTACACATTAATGAATTAAAACCTGCAACCCAGTCTAAAAGATGAACAGACTTAACAGCAAATCTTGGTTTGCTCAATATATAGTTTTAATTGCACAACACTGTGATCTTTTGCTATAAACAAGGAGGTTGGACGTGCAGTTAAGCCAAGTTGACACCCATTTGATGCGTGTCACTCAGAGGCGATGTGTGTGTGTGTGTGTGTGTGGGAGGTGGGGGGGGGGGGGGGGGGGGGGGGGGGGGGGGGGGGGGGGGGGGGGGGGGGGGGGGGGGGGGGGCCCACATGGCAGGCCTCAATTCTGTCTCAAGGCCCACTTTACTCAGAGTCACAGCGATCCACAGACTTTTTGGTCCAACTTGTCCACGCCGACCACATATCCCCAACCCAATCTAGTCCTACCTGCTAGCACCTGGCCGATATCCCTCCAAACCCTTCCTATTCACTTTCCTAATGCTGCAATCATACTAGCCTCTACCACTTCCTCTGGCAGCTCATTCCATATATGTACCACCCTCTATGGAAAAGTTGCCCCTTAGGTCTCTTTTCTAACTTTCCCCTCTCACCCTAAATCTATGCCCTCTAGTTCTGGACTCTCCCCACCCCATGGAAGAGACTTTGTCTATTTATCCTATCCATGCCCCTCATGATTTTATAAGCCTCTATAAAGGTCATCTCTCAACTTCCGACGCTCCAGGAAAAACAGCCTTAGCTTGTTCAACGTCTACCTATAGCTCAAATCCTCCAACCCTGGCAACATCTTTGTAAATCTTTTCTGAACCCTTTCAAGTTTTACAACATCCTTCCGATAGGAAGACGACCAGATTTGCACACAATATTCCAACAGTGGCCTAACCAACGTCTTGTACAGCTGCAACACAACCTCCCAACTCCTGTACTCAATACTCTGACCAATAAAGGAAAGCATACCAAACACCGCCTTCATTATCCTATCTACTATCAAGGAGCTATGAACCTGCACTCCAAGGTTTCTTTGTTCAGCAACACTCCCCAGGGCCTTACCATTAAGTGTATAAGTCCTGCTAAGATTTGCTTTCCCAAAATGCATTTATCTGAATTAAACTCCATCTGCCACTTCTCAGCCCATTGGCACATCGGATCAAGTGTGAGAGTCTGCTCCTCCGGTAAGATTTTTTTTATAATTTCATGAAACAGTCACTTATTCTGAAATTTGAAAAATTCTGAATTCCAAAAACCAGCTGGTCCCAAACATTTCGGATAAAGGATTTTGCATCTGTGCTTCCAAATAAATCTGTTTGGACTATAACCTCGTGCCATGAGATTTTTAACTTTGTCCACCCCAGTCCATTACCTGCATTTCCACATTACACTAAACACGACTAAGAAACTTGAGAATCTGCTACCAATGAACAACAACAAAATGAATAATTTGAAAAAAATAAATACGTAGAAGAACATGATTTAAAATTACCGAAAACAACAAATCTGGAGAATATAATGGGTTAGGCAGCGTCCATGGAGAGACAGCAAGCTAACGTTTCAAGTCTAAATGACTCTTCATCAGAGCTGAAGTGAAGTGTGGAGGGGACAGCATTTATGCTATTGTTTGTGGTGGTTGGGGGGGGGGGGGGGGGGTAGTGGGTGTAGGGTGCTAGTGGAGAAAAGATGTTGATAGTTCAGATTGAATGATTGGAATGTGAGAATGATCTGAACTATCAACATCTTTTCTCCATCAGCACCTACAAACACTACCCCCGCCCCTCCTAAACGGTAGCATAAATGCAGTCCCCCCCCTCAACACTTCAATTTAGTTCTGAGGAGTCGTCATTTGGAATCGAAGCATTAGCTTGGTCTCTCCATGAATGCTGTCTGACCCACTGTGATGTCCAGCATTTATTGCTTTCAGTAGATTCCAGCATGTGCAGTAATTTGTTCCTATTATTTTGCTTCATTCCCATGATTTAAAATTACCAATAATTGCATATGAGATATGGCAAAGTATCAATGATTCAGCTGCTAAGGCTAACTAATACCAGTGGGCAAATTACATTAGTTAAGATTTGGAATTCCGTTTTAAAGAAACTGAAACTAAAATGTTTGACCACCATCGGTGCGAGTATCAATTTTTTTTTTTAAAAGGAATCTTGAAACCTGTCTATCCCATAATAACATGTAGACTTTTAAATGCCCTTTGAAATGGATTTGCAAATTATTTACTAACATCAAACTGCTACAAAGTTTATTGAATATGTTGAGATGTGCCTTAGAATTTGTGTGTGTAATGTTTCTTTTGAAAGCAAGTGTTGTTAACTTAGAGCTGAGCTGTCTGCTGAGCCCAAAAGCTTTGTTTTTTTAAACTCGAACTATAGAAGCAGCATGAAGGGGTGGGGTCAAGCTCCCAAAGTACCAGGATTTTAGTTTTAACTTTCAGCAGTTGCTGGGATCTTGAAGCTGGATGTGGAAGCTGCATTTCCTCTCTTTGTTACAGCTAAAAGCTTGGGTTCTCTTCCTGCTGCTAGAATTGCAAGTGAGACAATCTATTTTAATGAATTTTAATTTGTCAAGGATGCATTTAATGGATGTTACTATATTGGAACAGTTGCTATTTAGTAGTTAAATAATCTATTATTCTATTAAGTTTTTCAAGAGTGTTATGTCATTCCAATTCTCCTTTCTTTTGTTTTATTTTTACACTACAGTTAAAATACAAGTGTGTTTTGCTTCAAGCCTAGTAGTTTGATCAATCGAATTGCATCCAGGACACTTGCCTTTAAAAATAAGAAAAAGTTTGGGTCCAGGCTATATTTGAAGGGGGTTTGATCTGGTCCACAACAATGTGAAAAGGTAGCTGCCATTTTTTTTTTTAAAAAAGGCAAATAACTCTGCACAATAAATGTCAGCGATGCCACTATCTGAGCAACAAATTGAGATAATTAAGATTTGCTATAAATACCATACCATTTCTAAAAACTTATTCTGGAAGTAACACATTTCAAATGCAAAATTTAAAATTTCCATGAAACAGAACAGTACATGAATGTTGTAACTAGTCATTTCATGAGATGGTAAAATGCCAACAGCATGGTAAATGCTGTTAGGGAGGGTTTTGGAGGATTCTGACCCAGTGACAGTGAAGGAACGGTGGTATTTTCCTAGTCAGGATGATGAGTGGCTTGAAGGGGAACTTGCAAGTGGTAGTGTTCACATGTATTTGCTACCCTTGTCCTTCTAGATGGAAGTGGTCACGAAGTTGCAAGATGCTAAGGCTCTTTGGCGAGTTTCTGCATCTTGTATAAACGTTTATACTCCTGCTGAGTGTCAGTAGTGAAGAAAGTAGATGTTTGTGGATGTGGCGTCAAGCAAGCGGACTACTTTGTCCTGAATTCTATCAAGCTTGATTGTTGTTGGATCTGCACTCATCTTGGCAAAGGGGGAATATTCCATCACAGTCCTCCATTGTGCCTTGTAGATGTCGGCTTTGGGGAGTCAGGAAATTAGGTACTCACTGCAGGATTTTCCAGTATTCTCTGTGGCTGTAACCATTTTAAAACTTAAAGGCTATGCACCCGAAAAACCTATAGCTCTACAGAATGTCTCTGACAGGAAGTAATAGGAAGGAAAAGTGCATTGTAAAACGTATAAAGAGGAACTTGGGTTAATACCTAATTCATATTTAAGTACGCTGTTGCGAGTTAGAACCTAATTACACAGATACTGATACACTTAGTCCTGTTAAAGAAGGCTTTTAGCTATCAGCTAGAGTAACAAAATGAAAAATAGAATGGCAAAGGCTGTGTGTATCAAATGTTGATAGAGAGCATTTTATTAACTACACAATGATCACTGTTTGCCCTTGAATTGCGAGATTAATAACGGTGTCAGTCAGTCAAACCTGGAAGACAACATAGAACGATGCAGCACAGAAAAATCCACTGTGCCAATATTTGAAATCGCCGCAATCAATCCCACTTGTCTTTTCCACACATCCTTGTAAACTGTTTCCCTTCATGCTTTCAGCCAACGCCCTTTTGAAAGATACTGAATCAGCTTCTACCATCTTTTCAGCCATTGCATTCTAGATTATAACAACTCACCATGAGAAACTGTCTTTCCTAATATTAAAAAGCAAACAATACCAGGTTATAGCCCAACAGGTTTATTTGGAAGTACTAGCTTTCAGAGGGCTGCTCCTTCATCAGGTAACTACTGGGTAGCATCAGAAGATGCAGAATTTATAGCAAAAGATCACAGTGTCATGCAATTAAAACTATATATTGAACAAACCTACATTGCTGTTAAGTCTTTCATCTTTTAGACTGGGTTCCAGGTTTCGGTTCATTAATATGAAAATCCCAGAACTTCTTTCAAATCATATTCTCGAGATAACTTAAGGTTTTATAAAAACAAGAGTGACATCTCAGTTCAGACAACGTATTAAAGGTGGGAGGTTACAGTCTGTCTGTATCCGAATCTTGAGTCAGACTGGTTCTATTTCCAAAGTAGGAATTTATAATTGCTTTATGGATTGTCTGCCTGTAGGGTGCTGGAGCAGAATATATCTGCAAATATAAATTCATCCCACAGACTGGTGTGTGTGTGCGCACGCGCGTGTGAATGCGAGGGGGAGGAATTCTGAGTGCGAGTGTATGTTTGTGTGCATGCGTGCTTGGTAAAGTGTGTGCATGAGTGAGATGAGTATAAGCCTGTGAAAGGATGTGTGTGTGTGCCTCTCAGAGAGAGCGTGAGAGTATATCAGAGTGTGAGTGCATGTGTGTGAGAGAGTGGGGTCACCTGCAGTGTGATGTGAACCCAAGGTTCCGGTTGAGGCCATTCTCATGGGTACCGAACTTGGCTATCAGCCTCTGCTCAGCACCCTCCTACAACTCATCCACTTCATCCTTGACTACAACATTTTCATCTTTGACAACCAGTTCTTCATCCCGACACACGGAACAGCCATGGGGACCAAATCTGCACCCCAATATACCAACATTTTCATGCACTAGTTCGAACAAGACTTCTTTGCTGCACAGGATGCCCAACCAGCACTATACATCAGATATATTTATGACATTTTCTTTCTCTGGACTCATGGTAAGGAGTCACTGAAACAACTGCACAGTGATATTAACAAGTTTCCACCCTAAACATATTAAAACAGCCAAGCCCTCCGTGTAACAGAATCTGTTCAGATGAGGAGAAACACAAAAGACACCCTCATGAGAACAGGGTACGATGCTCAACTCATCGATCGCCAGTTCCGACATGCCACAGCAAGAACCCGGCCTCCTCAGGAGACAGAGACGGGATGCATCTGATAGGATACCCTTCATTGTCCAGTATTTCCCGGGAGCAGAGAAACTACACCACGTTCTGCGCAGGCTGTAACGTATTATCGATAAGGATGAGAACCTTGCCCTCTCTATATTTCCACTTCTCACCTTTAAACAACTGTCAAATCTTAAACAGACCATTGTTGGCAGCAAACTGCCCAGCCTTCAGGACAACATTGACCACAGTTCCATACAACCCTAGCGAGACCAAGCAGACGCTATAACAACATGCAACAATCGCTAGCCAGGGATATTCCCATCCAGTCAGGGAACACCTCAGTGGGCAGGAACATTCGGCCTCAGATCTTCGGGTGACCATCTTAAAGATGGATGTCGGGATATGCAACAACGCAGAGTGGCCGAGCAGAAGCTGATAGCCAAGCTTGATACCCATGAAGATGGCCTCAACAAGGACCTTGGGTTCACATCACACTACAGGTGACCCCACTACACTATACACTCTCTCACACACAAGCCACAAGCACATATACACTCACACTCTTACATACTCTCACACTCACGCAGACCCTCTTTCATACACACACTCTCTCAGACACACACCCCCACAGGCTTATACTTCGTCACACCTATGCACACACTCTACCAAGCATGCACACATGCAACACACACTGTCCCACATGCATGCATGCACGCGCGCGCGCACACACACACACACACACACACATTTAAGTCTGTGCGGTGAATTTGCATTTGCAGAATTGTGTTTGTTGAGACATTCTATTTTTGATCAAAAAGGAAACAACCTGCAGGTAGTCAATCCATAGAACATTTTATAAATGCTTACTTTGAAAATAGAACCAGTCTGACTCCAGATTGGGATACAGACAAGAACGTGACTCACAAGTAGTTCTGAGATTTACATAGTAATGAACTGAAACCTGCAACCCAGTCTGAAAGATGAAAGACATAACAGCAATCTATTGTTTTAATTATGTGATACGGTGACCTTTTGCTATAAATGCTGTACCTTATGACGCTGCCCTACTAGTTACCTGCTGAAGGAGCAGCCCTCTGAAAGCTAGTACGTCCAAATAAACCTGTTGGACTATAACCTGGCATTGTGATTTTTAACTTTGTCTGCACCAGTCCAACACCGGCACCTCCACATCTTCCCTAATATTGCCACTGGTTCTTTTGTCAATTTTAGAAGGTCAAAACAAAAATGTCGAGTCTATTATTGGGCACAGTGTAATACCACTAAACTTTGCATATGCTTTAGAGAGAACCATAATCGCATTGTTGCAATAACAATTCTGTAGATTTAACATGACCTGTATTCCCTGCTTTTAGATTGCCTTTTTGCTTTCTTTTTAAATAACTGGCCTCTAAATATGTTGTGTAAATGCTGTTTGAATAAACATTTAAGTAATTTGATGAATACATCAAAATAAGTGACTGCCTTTAAACAATGAAAAAACAAAAATCTAAAGTTTGAGCTTATCAAAACAGTTACTGAAGAAGAAATGACCAAAATTAACAGCAGGCTAGCAGAAGTATACAAAGCTAACCATATGTATCTCAGAATAGGCTTTCAAACTTGAGTCTCTCTATCCCAAAAAAGGTTCACAAGATCATTTCAGGGGTTAATTGAAGTCATTAGAATACAGAATATTTCTACTATTCCTGACATAAAAACACTTGGGTGTAAAGTTTTGTTTTTGTGTCAGGTGCATTTCAGGGTCCCGAATCCACATTACAGTGGTACCTGATGGAATGTTCAAGTCTAATTGATGACAAGCAGGATTCCCTAAATGCACACGAGACAAGCAAGAATGGTGGATTGGATCCCTAAAGCAACAAGAGATTCTCAAGTGCTGAAAGATCAGTGGCTCCATTCTTATTGCAGTGTATATCAAAAAAAACATTCAAGGCGAAAAGAGATCAAACATTTCATGTTCCAACCGAACAATCATAATGCTGTCAAGCACAGGGTTGGGGACAAGCATACCACAATACCAGTAACAACATGCACTGATATTTCTCTTGAACAAACCCGTAATACGTACACCATATTCTGTTGTAACAATACAGTGAAATAAAGTCTAATAAATATTCCTACTCGTACGATTACTTGTTATATGTATACTTTAAGGCCTGAGGCTACAATCACTAAATTTGCATATTAAAAGACAGTGACACATCTTGGTGGTAACAATTTTTCACAGTTCATATTAGCAGAACACATCAAAACATTACTTTGTAATATACTACATATTACACATCTTAAAAGATTAAAATAAATCCTGAGAGAAAAGGAATCTAACCCCTTTAATGGTTGATTGATCCTGTTAGTTCCCTTCTTACCTTCCTGGCTCTGTGAGACAAAAAGCTGCAACATGTTCTCCAGTTGCTAGTTTAGGTAGATACTTGGCTTTTTGTTCATCAGTGCCAACAATCAGAATTCCCTAAATATACGCAAAAATAAACAAGGATCAGTTTCTGCTACATTTGTTAATTGAAACCACATCTATTCAGAGAATATCTCGATCACTTATTTGATGGCATGTAGCTGTAGTCTCTATCACAGTGATATCATCTTTTTGACAATAAATATGTGTCCAAAATAGATCACACCAGCTTGGACAGATTAGACAAACTTGATTTTTTTTTCACTTGAACATCAAAGGATGAGGGAGAGACCTGATAGAAATTTACAAACTTGAGAGGGGAATGGGTAGAACGGATAGCTCATTACACTATTGGTGCCACGGGAATACGTCAAGCTATGTTTATTCGACAATACCAAACTAGGAGTTCAAATACTGAGTCATAGGTCATAGAGTTATACAGCAGAGAAACAGGCCCTTAGGTCCAACCAGATCATGCCGAACATAATTCCAACCTAGTCCCACCTACCTGATCCTGGCCCACATCCCTACAAACCTTTCCTAGTACTTATCCAAATGTGTTTTAAATATTGTAATTGTACCCACATTCATCACTTGCGCAGGACGTTTATTGCACATGTAAACCATTCGCTGTGTAAAAAATTTGCCCCTCATGTCTTTTTTTAAAAATCTCTCACCTTAAAAATGTTACCCCTAGTCTTGAAATTCCCCCATCCTAGGGGGAAAAAAAATACACCTGGCTGAAAGAAACCACATAATTGTGTGGAGAAATTAAATTAACACTGAGCAACATTTCTTTCAATTTCAACTTTATATGTTAATTCAACATCCAAAAAAATTGTCAACAAGTCAAAACCAATGCCAACAACACCACAACGGCATTTTAGAAGATTTTCATTAATGGAAGGAGACAGTTATTAGTCTTTATGTCAATTCAAATCAACAGTTTACAATGTACTCAGTGAAAAATATCACAAATATTTCAATACCTTCAGTCCAATAGATTGATGAGCTGCTAGGGTAACAGCTATTGACCCATCCAAAGAAGTGATCTCACCAATTCGTGCATACATGGTGTTTGATAGACCGAGGCCACCTGCAGACAACATCCATCAACAGATTAACACAATTACTATATTTTGATGCCAAAACTCAAATGAGTGGTCAAAAGAACTATTTTATGTTAGCATTGTTATGTGCAATTTTTTGATATACGAGGTTTGACATCAATGATTCTATCCTTCAATATTTACATACTCACCATACTCTACAGGAACCTGTTGTCCAAACAGACCCAGCTCTTTGAGTCCTTTCATAGTTCCTGGTGGAATTCTTGCATGTATATCAATGCTTTTTGAATCAACTAAAAAGAAAAACATCAATTCAAAACATTTATCTGAACATCTTTTAACAAATAAGATATGTGCCACTGTTTGTTAATTAATTTTACCTCAAAATGAAAAGGTAAGCAGTGTTTCTGTTCTGATGTATTAGTGTCTTGCTGATATTGGCATAATCCGCACAAAAGAGCAAGGAATTACAAGCATAAATTAGATCCAGTGCACACGAAATATCAGTTCATAAAAACATAAATCAATCATTCTAAAAGCAGACCCCAACCTTAAGAGGAATCAACCCTCATGGGGAGTTTCCCCTAAGGAAGCTTTAAAACTTTTGAGTGCAAAGACATTCGTTTTTTTTAAACAAGCTTTTTTGTGCAATTTTGTTTCTCATTAAAAAGCTGATTCCTGTACCCAAATATAACCAGCAAACAGCTCTTCATATATGCTTAAAAATAATTTTCAGTAATTTAAAACTAAGTTACTTATGATGATAAAAATGAGAACTTTTCACGTCAGTCTAAGTGTATTAATCATAGCACACCAAGTTACTAATCTCCAACAGATTAAGATATATACCATAAAACAAGATTTACTAACTGCATTTTAAAAGTACCGAGCATGATTTGATCTCAGAAAATAAGGTGCTTCTCAAAACTGATACAATTTGCACAGAGGGCAATATTTGCATTCAAAACACAATGTCGATATCCATATCTCAAATCAGACTTATATAAACATCAATATTGTCATTTTCTCATCTGTTATATGAACCCTCTTAACAATGAGGAAGAAAAACACTGGATAATAAAAGGGTAACCGATCAAAAAAGCCAGTGTACCAGATGTCATAATTCATATGACAAAACTCTGTTTTCTCCTATTTTCACTGACATGTTTCAGCAGTCCAAACCTGTTTCTATATTCCTTAGTTTTTAAGAAATATTGTTTTAACCTTGTAATAAAGGGTGTCACTATAAGGTTTATATAATCAGCATCCTAATGAAATTCCTGTCCACTATCTGGCAATTAAGACTGCCATGACTACACACATGAAATAGGTAGTTTTACCTCTGCACCATGTATCTGGAGGTCACTTACAGCAAAAGAGGATTAAAGGTGTAAGGAATTATTACTATTACTTAAGGAGATAGACTTCTTATTCCTGAACTAAAACAAATTAAATAATCTTTTTACAAAGCAGAAACCAATAAAAAGTACTAAAAAATACTTAGCTCCTAAAATTAACCAAACTTTAAGGTATGACAAGGGAAATTCAATTGTGACTTTCAAAGGGGGCTGCCATAATTATCTAAAGATTAAGTATTTACAAGGTTCCAGGCAATGGACCAAGTCATTGATGTGCTCTTCCACAAAGCTTCAGTAGGCATGCAGGTTGAATTGCCTCCCGTGTGTGCTGTAACCATGCTATTATTCTACTTTCTAATGCCTGGATGATTATTTTCATTGAATATTAATTTTTCTCTATAATTACACATATTTTTATCAATACTTTTCTAGTCTCATTACTTAATGTTCAAATATTTTAGTCATCACTCAAATGCCTTGGCTCAAAAGAAAAAAATAGATATATCTTGTATGTAATGACTTTGTACAGTTTATAACACCATTCTATCTCTGTGCACATACAGACAGTAATGCATTACCCTCTTTACATAAATGATCATGCTGCTTTTAAAAGTGATTTTTTTTTTGCCAACTTTACTGGACATATAATACATTCTAAATCCCAAAACATAACTGTCAAGCAAAGGAATCCTAACAGTGTTATTCTCGTTAAGGTAGAGGATCACAGAAATCAATCACTTAAACCATTTTGGACAAAATACAGAATTGGAAGTTGCCATTTTCCATGTTATTGACCACCTCTAACTGCCCTCAAAAAAGAATTCATTCGATGTGGGCACTTTGACAATATTGTTAGAGAAAGAATTCAGGATTTAACCCCCTGACAATGGCAACATTTTCCGAAGTCAGGGCAGTGAGTGGTTTGAAGAACATATTGGTCATGTTGTTCCCATTTATCTGCTGCCTTTGCTCTTCTAAACAGGGATAGGTAAAGGGTTTGGAAGGCCCTGACAAAGGAGTGTTAGTGTATTTCTGCAATGGTTCTGGGAGATGGCACACACTATTGTTACTTAAGCACTGGTGGTTGAGGGAGTGAATGCTTATGTGGATCAAGCTGGCTTTGTTCCAGTAATGTCAAGCATCTTTAGTGTTATTGGAGCTGTACTTATCCAAAATAGTGGAGAATATTCATCACACTCTGGACTTGTGCTTTGTATATGGTGCACAATGAGAATGAAAATGAGAAGGTGCTTTACTTGCTGCAGGATTCCTAATCTCTGACTTGCTCTTGTAACCACAATATTTATATAGCTAATCCAGTTCAGTTGCGGGTCAATGATAATTCCCTGGATGTTGATCGTGGAGGATTCAGTGATTGTGATGTGATTGAATGCGAAGGAGTGACAGCTTGATTATCTCTTCTTGTTGATGCTCATTGCTGGACACTTGTGTGGCTTAAACGTGACTTGTCACTTTTTAGACAAAGCCTGGATATTGAGGCATTTGAACATGGACGGCTTCAAAATCCAAGAAATTACGAATCGTGCAATACATTGTACAATCATTGGCAAACATTTCCATTTCTGACATTATGAAGGACGGAAGCTCATTGATGGAGTAGGTTGGACTTGAGGGTCAACCAATTCCCAAAACCATTTCCCTTTGATCTATTTTTGATTCCAAACAACAGAGTTTTACCCATGGACTCTGGTCTTGCTAGAACTCCCTGTGCAATACTCAGTCAAATGCAGCGTTAGTGTCAAGAGTAGTCACTCTCATCTCAAGTCCGGAGTCCAGTCCTTTAGTCTATCTTTGAATTAAACCTGTAAAGAAGTTTGGAATCAAGTAGCTCATTCCTGAGGAAGGGCCTGTGCCCGAAACGTCGAATCTCCTGTTCCCTGGATGCTGCCTGACCTGCTGTGCTGTTCCAGCAATAAAGTTTCAACTTTGATCTCCAGCATCTGCAGACTCACTTTCTCCTGGAATCAAGTAGCCCCAATAGAACTGAAATAGAGTACCAGTGAGCAGTCTATTGCCAAGAAAGTGCTGCTTGATAACACTGTTCATGACCTCTTTCACTAGTTTACAAGAGTAGACCACTGGGGTGTTGGTTGACTGAGTTGAATTTGTCCTGCTTTCTGTGCACAGAATATAACAGAGTAATTTTTCAGAGTGCCATGGAGATGAATGCTGTGGCTGTACTGGTTAGGTATTTAGCTATTTCTGGAGCTAAAGTCTTCAGTACTACGGCCAGAATGTCACTAGGGTTCATAGACTTTGCAGTATCCAGTGTCTTCAGCTTTTTCATAATAGAGCAGCTGAAAACTAGCACCTGTGATGCTGGGGGTCTTTGCCAACTTTGGTTGAAAATTATTGTAAATATTTCGCCTTTATCTTTTGCATTGACGTGCTGGAGTCCCTATCATGTGTAACTTTTCACAAGAACAGCCAAAATGGAAAGGTGGGATAGCTGTACTGGCACTAGATGGAATATGCACAACAGCAAATGATTCTATATCAAAAGATTTAGAATTCACAAGGTGGAGGTAAGAAATAACAGGCAGAAGATGACATGGTTGGGAGTGTAGTTTCAGGCCCCAAGACAGAATAAGTCAAGAGATGGTACATTAATCATAGGTGACAATGACCTTCATTTAGATTGGGAAAAACAACTTGATAAAGGTAGCCACAATGAAGAACTCTATATTCAGGACAATTTTCTCAAACAACATACTGTGGATCCAAGGCAGGAGCAAGCTATTTTGATAATGAGGCAGGTTTAATACATTGTTTCTCAGTAAGAGATCTCCTAAGAAACAGTGACCAGAACATGGTAGACGTTAGCATTCAATATGACAGAGAGAAACTTGGAATGGAAACAACTACACTAAACTTCAATAAAAGGTCATTACAAAGAAAGGAGGGCTGAGTTGGTTGGAACAGTCTGAGAAAGGCATTTGGCAGAAAATAGTCAATGAACAATGGCAGATATTTAAGAAACTTGTTCATGATGCAAAAATATACCCCAGTTAGGAACAGGATAAGCCAAACCATTGTTAACCAAGGAAGTTAAGGTCAGTATCAAATTCAAAGAACGAATATATAATGTGGCAAAGATTTGTGGTAAGACAGCAAATTTGGAAAGTTTTAAAAGCATCAAAAAATTAACAAAGAGGGAGAAAATGAATGGAGGGCAATCTTAACTACTACAATAATTTATGCAAATAATATTAGGCAGAACAACACACCATCTTCATTGAAAAATTTTTCCACAGGTGCAACAAGTTGATTAATCTCTTCCAACTCTTCATTACTGATCTCTGGATAAGGAAAAACTTCTTTCTGGAAAAAAAACATACAACCTGAGATCCTTTATAATAAATGATATATTTTAATAATCAATTTAAAACAACGCTTTTTCCTCTTCAGTGTACTGTAATACAGCATTTGACCCAAAGATGAGCTTCCAACCACATATTTAAACTATTACAAAGACTGGCTATTTCTAACTCTGAAGCATTGCACAAATTGCCCTTCAGCTGATGTGCTGCTGAAACCTTCAACCAGATCATCTGTACCTCCAGATTAGACTGTTCCAATGCATTCCGTGCTGGACTCCCCTTTCCATCATCCGCAAATTTAAGCTCATGTAAATAAAATTACCTGTATCCTAACCTGTAACAAGGTCCCATTCATCCAACACTCATGCTTGCTAACCTAGACCAACTGTTACATTGGGGAGACTGGACGCCTCCTCGCAGAGCGCTTCAGGGAATATCTCCAGGACACCCGCACCAATCAACCCCACCCCCCCGTGGCCCAACATTTCAACTCCCCCTCCCACTCTGCAAGGACATGCAGGCCCTGGACCTCCTCCACCGCTGCTCCCTCACCACCCGACGCCTGGAGGAAGAACGCCTCATCTTCCGCCTTGGAACACTTCAACCCCGGGGCATCAATGTGGACTTCACCAGTTTCCTCATTTCCCCTCCTCCCACCTTACCTCAGTTCCAACCTTCCAGCTCAGCACTGTCTACATGACCTGTCCTACCTGCCAATCTCCCTTCCCACCTATCCACACCACCCTCCCCTACGACCTATCACCTCCATCCCCACCCCCATTTACCTATTGTACTCTTTGCTACCTTCTACTCAGCCCCAGCCAGCCCCCCCACCCCCGCACGCATTTAACTCTCCACCCTGGAGGCTCCTTGCCTCATTCCTGATGAAGGGCTTTTGCCCGAAACGTCGACTTTCCTGCTCCTCGGATGCTGCCTGACCTGCTGTGCTTTCCAGCACCACTCTGATCTAAACTCTGGTTTCCAGCATCTGCAGTCCTCACTTTTGCCTAACTGTTAGATAAGAACAGCCCAGTTGGAAAACTCATCCTGCTCTTCAAGGTCTTGCCTCTCCCTACCTCTATAATCTCCTCCAGTCAACAACCCTCAGATACCTGTGGTCTTCCAATTGTAGTCCCTCAGATATCCCAGGTTCTTGACATAGCAGTGGCTTTGATTGCTCAGACTGTAAAGCTTTGAAATTCTCTCTCCACACTTCCCCACTGTAATAATCTTTTTCCTTCTTTAAGAAATTTCATAAACCTCAATCACCAAGCATTATGCAATCTTGAATATTATTTAATTCAATACCATACCTTGTTTAATAATGCTCACGTGAAGCATTTTCTAACGTCTATGTTAAAGCCACATCCCATAGTACTATCCTAAAAGCAGAGTACTACTTCTGGTGTCCTGGGCAATAGTTATCCAGCAACCAATATCCTTAAGATAGATGATATAATCATTATGCTATCTTTATTTCCTTGTTATTGCTATCACATTGATTTTGCAAATTGTTTGCAACAGTGACTACATCTCAAAACTATTTCACTGGCTGTGAAGCATTCTGTGATGTCTTGATATCAAACACACAATACAACAGAAACGTTTATAGGGAGCACCTAGATTCTAGCAATGTCCTTTCAAAAGACCTAATGCAATATGGGATCTATCAATTCTTGGCTTATTTCCCCTTCCCATCTCTGTAAACAACAGAGAACCCATTTGCAATTTTCCAATTCTGGGACACCATTCATAAATCAAGTGTGTAAAGAATTATTGCAGGTCAGGGGGCAGCAATTCAGCCCTTTGTAATCTGCACCAGCTCTCTGAATTTGTAATTCAAATCAGTGCTCTGAAACACACACACCCCACACCCTCCCCTCCCGTCCCCACCCCCGGCCGGCTTTTCCCCAGAAGCAGTTCCTTGGCGTAAGCCAGGCTCCGGCCACCAGCCCTGAAACCGCGGCGATGACGGTAGATCGGGAGCAGCCTCCCGGTGCCGCCACGCCCCCGTAAGCGTGAGGCCGAGAGCAGGCGGCAGACGGACACACGGAATAACAGCGCTGCGCTCATCCCGTCCTCAAACTGCCGCCTGGGCTCTGACCTCTGACCTCACAGCCCGCAGCGACCGTCGCGCGGGGATGACGTCATAAAGGCCGGGGCCGCCCTGCCGCTAGGGGGCAGCCGCTTGCCAACCGGGGACTCTGTCCCTCAGGCCACAAACAAGGCACGTGGGGGTTAACTCAGTGTCAGCAAATAGTCAACAAAACCATCCTGTTCTTTCTGAGGGTCTCACTGTAAAACCTCAGACAAAGGAAATTTGCAAACTTCTCCTGCCAGACAAACCCCTTCCAGTCATACAGGCCTCACGGTTAGCACTGCTGCCTCACAGCACCAGGGTCTCGGGTTCGATTCCAGCCTGGGGCAACTGTCTGTGTGGACTTTGCACATTCTCCCCGTGTCTGTGTGGGTGTGCTCCGGTTTCCTCCCACAGTCACGAGCTGTGCAGTTCAGGTGAACTGGCTATGCCGAATTACCCATAGTTCTAGGTGCATTTGTCAGAGGGAAATGGGTCTGGGTGGGTTACTCTTCAGAGGGTCGGTGTGGACTGGTTGGGCTGAAGGGCCTGTCCCCACACTGGAGGGAATCTAATCTAATCAGGAAGGAGGAGCAGGCGAATCAACGTTTCAGGCATTTCTGCCTTTTCCGCCACCAGTGAACTACTTCCCTCCCCATCCCTATCTGAGTTCAGTAAAGACCTTTCTCTTCACAACTCGTGTCAGGTTCCACCTCCTCCACACCCACCCCCCCCAACCCACCCACACACTTTCCCCTCCTGGAAGCTTCCCCTGCCACAAGAATTGCGAATCCTGTGACCACACCTCCTCCCTCACCCCCACCCAAGGCCCCAAAGGAGCCTTCCACATCTGTTAGAGATTTACCTGCACTTCCACACACGTAATTTATTATATCCATTGCTCCCGATATGGTCTCCTCTACATTGGGGAGACAGGGCGCCTACTGGCGGAACATTTCAGAGAACATCACCAGGACACATACACAAAGCAACCCTGCCGCCCCGTGGCCCAACACTTTAACTCCCCCAGGGATGTGCAGGTCCTGGGCCTCCTCCATCGCCAAACCCTTACCATCCAACACCTGGAGAAAGAACCCCATATCTTCTGCCTCAGGACCCTCCAACCCCATGGCATCAATGTGGATTTCACGAGTTTCCTCATTTCCCCTCCCCCCCCAACCTTATCCCAGGTCCAACTTTCCAACTCAGCATCATCATCTTGACCCATCCTACCTGTCCATCTTCCTTCCCACCTATCCATTCTACCCTCCTCTCTGACCTATCACCATCACCCACACCTTTATCTACCTATTGCACTCTCAGCAACTTCCCCACAGCAATTCCCCCCCCCACCCCAACCTTATCTCAGCCACTTGGCCCACAAGCTTCATTCCTCATGCCTAAAATGTCAATTCTCCTGCTCCTTATATGCTGCCCCAAATTCACTTCGCAGGACCATCAGAACACAGACAAGACCCCAAAAGGAGGTCAGGAACCAGACAAAAACCTCCATAAGGAACAGTTGATCTGTACCTGTAAGCCCTGGGACAAACATATAAATTGCTGGAAAAGCTCAGCAGGTCTGGCAGCATCAGTGGAGAGAAATTAGTTAATGTTTCGGGTCCAGTGACCTTTCCTCAGAACTGACGGCATCTACGATGGAGTAATCTAGATGGAGTTGGAGCCCAAAGAGAGAGAGAACAACAATTCGACAAAGGAATTGATAATGATTAATCTAGGAGAATGAGGACTATTAGTAGCTAGAGGAGTTGTAAACTCTGGGTTTAGGTCAGGATCTCCTCCAAATTATTCTACCTGCCTTCAGGTAATGATGCCACAGGCACACTCAAGTAAAACCAGTTAATACATTTATGATTCCTGTGACTACAAATGTTAGGACTAAAATTTCTCCAAGATTGACAGTGTGTCTTTTGCAACAGTTGGGTGAACCACGACCCGTTTCTTTATAAGTGGAGTATACTTTGGGAAAATGTGAACGTGTACATTTTGGCAGGAAGAACAAAACAAGCACATTATCGAAGTGGTGAGAGTTTGCAAAGTTGGGTGCCCTTGTGCATGAGTTACACAAAGTTAGTGTGCAGGTACAGAAAGTAATTAAGATAGCTAATTGAATGCCATTATTTATTGCAAAGGGTATTGAATAGAAAGTGAAGGTTATGCTTCAGTTATATCGGGCACCAGTGAGACTTTACTCAAGAATATTGGTAACCTTATTTAAGAAAGGATGTAACTCCATTGGAGGCAGTTCAGAGGTTTACAGAAGAATACCTGGAATGGGTGGGTTGTCAAATAAGGAAAGGTTGGACAGCTTAGGCTTGTATTCACAAGAGGCAACTTGATTGAAATATACACAGTCTTGAGGAGTCTTGACAGGGTACATGTGGAGAAGAGGTTTCTTCTTATGGGAGTATCTGGAAATTAGAATCGATCTTTAAAAATCAGGGGATGCTAATTTAAAACAGAAATGAGACAAAAAAAAGGGTTGAGAAGGTTGTGGAAGCAGAATTTTTGAATGTTTTGAAGGCAGAGTTAGATTTTTGTGAAGCAATGTGGTAAAGGGTTATTTGGGATAGGTAAGAATGTACAGATGATCTTACTGAACAGTGGAACAAGCTCAAGGTGATGAGTGGCTGAATGGCCTACTCTTGTTCCTGTTCTCACAAGCTCAGTTCATGATTTAAAATCCTACTTATTTAAAAAGAAATACAACCAAAATTTTACAATGACATGGGGCCTCCAGCAATCGATGTAAAGGTGTGAAAGTGCACGAAATGAAGGAGTCAAGTGGTCCTGCCCTGGAGGAAAGTGTGTCAGAAAAGAGACTTCATGAGAAAGGGGGAACAGCCAAAGGATTTCCTCACCAAATGTGAACTATGAGCTTAGTTCCATGTAAATACTCTGCTTTCCTAGTTTAACGTTAATTTCCCTACATGTTGATAATGATCAGATGTTATGATCTTCAGGCTGCCTCATTGCTTACATGATGATGACATTGAGTGTTACGACCTGCCGATTGTGACTAAAGATGGCTGTGCAGTAAAGATTCTTTGCCATCAGATTCCACGATAATATTAGAAGTTTGGGATTACCTGCCAAAATCTTTGGTGTGATTTGTTTTTGCATTTTCGTAAAAGAAAATTAGAAATTAGAATAGAATGCGGTAATGGGGTCCTTTAAGCCTCTTTTAAGTTCTGCCATTCAACAAGATCATGACTGATTTTCTACCATTTCTTCACTTTCTCACGCTATCTGCATATTCCTCGACTCCCTTAGCATCCAAAAACTTATCACCCTTTGACTAAGATATATTCAATGACTGAGCAATCACAAAACTTTGAAGATTTATAAGCCTCTGACTGATAAGAAAACTTTTTCTCAGTCCCAAATGTGCAACCTTCATTGTGACTGTGACCCCCAGCTCCAGACTACTTTTCCAAAATAACTTTATTCAAAAAACAAAGTATTTTACATGACCAAAGTTGACATTACATAAGGTACCAACCAAATCGTTTCCTTCCAATATCACTAACAATTGCAGTTAATATTTGAAAGATTCATTATGTCAGACACACAAGCAAAGGGGTTTCACACAGGATCCAGTCCATCTCTGAACCCGAGCTGAAAGACTTTACACAGTGATCATTGGAGGTGTAGTGGACAGCAAAGAAGGTTACCTCAGATTACAACGGATCTTAATCAGATGGGCCAATGAGCTGAAAAACGGCAGATGGAGTTTAATTTAGTTAAATGCAAGGTAATGCATTTTGGGAAAGCAAATCTTAGCTGGACTTATACACTTAACGGTGAAGTCGTAGGGAGTGTCGCTGAACAAAGAGACCTTGGAGTGCAGGTTCATAGCTCCTTGAAAGTGGAGTCGGGAGTGCAGGTTCATAGCTCCTTGAAAGTGGAGTCGCATGTAGATAGTGAAGGCGGCGTTTGGTATGCTTTCCTTTATTGGTCACAATATTGAGTCCAGGAGTTGGGAGGTCATGTGGCTGTACAGGACATTGGTTAGGCCACTGTTATGTTGTGAAACTTGAAAGGGTTCAGAAAGGATTTACAAGGATGTTGTCAGGGTTGGAGGACTTAAGCCAAAGGGAGAAGTTGAATAGGTTAGGCCTGTTTTCCCTGGAACATCAGAGGTTGAGGGGTCATCTTATAGAGGTTCATAAAATCATGAGAGGCATGGATAGGATAAATAGACAAAGTCTCTTCCATGGGGTGGGGGGAATCCAGAACTAGAGGGCATAGGTTTAGGGCGAGAGGGGAAAGATATAAAAGGTGGGACTAGATTGGATTGGGATATCTGATTGGCATGGACGAGTTGGACTGAAGGGTCTGTTTCTGTGCTGTACATCTCTATGACTCCAAGTATTTAGATGCGCAATTGCAATACAAAGGCATATGGCATATGAGTCAAGTGCTAGAAAATGAGATTAGAATATTTAGGTTGTTTTGACTAATGCAAACTGAATAGGCCAAAGGGTCTTTTTCCTTGCCCCAGACCCCTATGACTTTATTTTGAAAAAGCAGATTGTAAGAACCTCCACAACCCACAGGAGGAGATTAGGAAAAAGGTGAAGATGGAGGCTGAGGTAGGAAAATTATCATGGCATTAGTAGAGATGTTAAATAAACGTGTTATGTTTTCTTCACAGCAGAAGACAAATAGAAACAAATACTGTGAATCGACAATCTAACTAGAATGAGGAATTTATAATTATCAGTGGTGCAAAAGGTACTGGAGAAACTTATGGAACTGTTAATACCAACAAAGCTCTTAATGCCTAATTCCCAGGAATAAAACAAAAGTCTGCAGAAATAATAAGTGCATTAGCTGAGATCTCCCAAAATTGCTTAGTTCTGTAAAAGTGCATTAATTAGAAGACAGCAAAAGAAGCATTACTATTCTCGAATGGAGGGAGAGAGAAAATGGCAAATAAAAAGCCAGTTAGCCCAATATTTCTCAAGATAGAACTGTTGGAATAAATTAAGGACATACTGTGGAAAATTGTTTGAATTGGTAGAATCAATATTGTTTTTTTTAAAAAAACAATATTTGACAAATCTATTAAAAATCATTGAGGATGTAACGAGAAGGGTAAATGAAAAGAAAACAATGGATGTAGAATATTTGAATTTTCAAAAAGGTGTTAAATAAAGTTTAACATAAAAGGTATTGTTGCACATGCTAAAGGTTTTGGAGATGATTACAGCATGGACATAGGATACCATAGGACAGTAATCAGGGAGTAGGAATAAAGAAGTTACTTGTTAGCTATATTTATGACATTGATGAAGGGACCAAGTGCGACATGTTAAAGGGGTGAACATTATGGCAAGCAATATTTGTCTGACTTAGTCCTTTGTATAATTTTGGTCTCCTTATCGAAGGAAAGACATATAATACTTGTCTTCGAGGAAAATCACCGGAAATTCTCCAAAACATGTGGAATGTTGTGGTTGATCGATGCAGAGATCAAATCAGATGAACTTAAATCTCTTCAGATTTAGAAGGATCAAAATTGATCCAATTAAATAGTGTAAAATTCGAAGGTGGCTTGACAGGGTAAATCTGTGAAAAAGAGGGAACGTTATATCAGGATGATTAAATTACTCTTTTGGACTGAGATGAGAATTTCTTTCATTAAAAGTAGTTGCAATCTTTGGAATTCTCTACCCCAGGGGCTTAGTTGTTGAGCATATTCAAGGCAGAAATCAATAGAATTTTGGACTCCAGAGGATATAGAAAATGGAGTTTAGATCAAGGGTCAGCCATGCTCATTAAATGACAGAGCAGGTTTGACGTGCCATATGGCCTACTCCTGCACCCATTCCTCAAGAGTAAAGAGTATAAGACTGTTCAATGTTTATTAAAACATTTAACCTCTGTTTTTAAACCATCCTACTTGATGAGAGTAATGGCACTACAGGTCTGAAGTTGCCATTATTAGGTACATATTGCAGGCATGATAAATCATTATGAGAATAAAGACACAGATGTTCTTCAAATCAACCTAACGGGCAGAATTGAAAGATTTGAAAGCTGAAGAATGGGAAGTTTTAATAGCAATGTTTGCAATGACATTATGCAATTGTTTCAACTTTTGACAATGCACACTTTATTTTTCAGAATTTCTGACAGATCAGGTGGGGGATTCTCAGCTATAGTGCATAGCCATAGTGAGCTTTCACATGTAAGTAGATAGAGTCATAGAGATGTACAGCATGGAAACAGACCCTTCGGTCCAACCCATCTATGCCGGCCAGATATCCCAACCCAATCTTGTCCCACATACCAGCACCCGGCCTATATCTCTCCAAATCCTTCCTATTCATATACCCATCCAAATGCCTTTTAAATGTTGCAATTGTACCAGCCTCCACCACTTCCTCTGGCAGCTCATTCCATACACAACACAGTTTGTGAGGAAACGTTGCACCTTCAGTCTCTTTTATATCTTTCCCCTCTCACCCTAAACCTATGCCCTCTAGTTCTGGACTCCCCGACCCCAGGGAAAAGACTTTGTCTATTTATCCTATCTACGCTCCTCATGATTTTGTGAACTTATATAAGGTGACCCCTCAGCCTCTGACACTCCAGGGAAAACAGCCCCAGCCTATTCAGCCTCTCCCTTTAGCTCAAATCCTCCAACCCTGGCAACATCCTCGTAAATCTTTTCTGAACCCTTTCAAGTTTCACAACATCCTTCCGATAGGAAGAAGACCAGAATTGCATGCAATATTCCAACAGTGGCCTAACCAATGTCCTGTACAGCCACAACATGACCTCCCAACTCCTGTACTCAATACTCTGACCAATAAAGGAAAGCATACCAACCGCCTTCTTCACTATCCTATCTACCTGGACCCAGCACCGATCCTTTTGGCACTCCACTGGTCACATGACTCCAGTCTGAAAAACAACTCTCCACCACCACTCTCTGTCTTCTACCTTTGAGGCAGGTGTGTATCCAAATGGCTAGTTCTTCCTGTATTCCGTGAGATCTAACCTTGCTAACCAGTCTTTCATGGGGAACCTTGTCGAACACCTTACTGAAGTCCATATACGTTACATCGACCGCTCTGCCCTCATCAATCCTCTTTGTTACGTCTTCAAAAAACTTGATTAAGTTTGTGAGACATTATTTCCCACGCACAAAGCCATGTTGACTATCCCTAATCAGTCCTTGCCTTTCCAAATGCATGACCATCCTGTCCCTTAGGATTCCCTCCAACAACTTGCCCACCACTGATGTCAGGTGCACTGGTCTATAGATTCCTGGCTTGTCCTTACCACCCTTCTTAAACAGTGGCACCACGTTAGCCAACCTCCGGTCTTCTGGCACCTCACCTGTGATTATCGATGATACAAATATCTCAGCAAGAGGTCCAAAAATCACTTCTCCAGGTTCCCACAGAGTTCTTGGATACACCTGATCAGGTTCTGGGGATTTATCCACTTTTAACAGTTTCAAGACATCCAGCACTTCCTCCTCTGTAATATAGACATTTTGTAAGGTGTCACCATCTCTTTCCCTACAGTCTATATATTCCATATCTTTTTCCACAGTAAATATTGATGCAAAATACTCATTTAGTATCTCCCCCATTTTCTGCAGCTCCACACAAAGGCTGATCTTTGAGGGGCCCTATTCTCTCCCTAATTACCCTTTTGTCCTTAATATATTTGTAAAAAGCCCTTTGGATTCTCCTTAGCTCTATTTGCCAAAGCTATCTCATGTCCCCTTTTTGCCCTCTTGATTTACCTCTTACGTATACTCCTACTGCCATTATACTCTTATAAGGATTCAAACCATCAATCCTGTCTATACCTTACATATGCTCCTTTTTCTTAACTAAACCCTCAATTTCTTTAGTCATCCAGCATTCCCTATACCTACCAGCCTTTCCTTTCTCCCTGACAGGAATATACTTTCTCTGGATTCTCATTCTCATTCCTGAAGGCTTCCCATTTTCCAAACGTCCCTTTACCTGTGAACATCTTCCCCCAATCAGCTTTTGAAAGTTCTTGCCAAATACCACCAAAATTAGCCTTTCTCCAATTTAGAACTTCAACTTTTAGATCTGGTCTATCCTTTTCCATCACTATTTTAAATCTCATGGAATTATGGTCGCTGGCCCCAAAGTGCTCCCACACTGACACCTCAGTCACCTGCCCTGCCTTATTTCCCAAGAGTAGGTCAAGTTTTGCACCTTCTCTAGTAGGTACATCCACATACTGAATCAGAAAATTGTCTTGTATGCACTTAAGAAATTCCTCTCCATCCAAACCTTTAACACTATGGCAGTCCCAGTCTATGTCTGGAAAGTTAAAGTCCCCTACCATAAACACCTTAGTATTCTTACAGATAGCTGAGATCTCCTTGCAAGTTTGTTTCTCAATTTCCCTGTGACTATTAGAGGGTCTATAATACAATCCCAATAAGGTGATCACCCCTTTCTTATTTCTCAGTTCTACCAAAATAACTCCCCTGGGTGTATTTCCAGGAATATCCTCCCTCAGCATAGCTGTAATGCTATCCCTTATCAAAAACGCCACTCCCCCTCCTTTCTTGCATCCCTTTCTATCCTTCTTGTCGCATTTGTATCCTGGAACATTATGCTGCCAGTCCTGCCCATCTCTGAGCCATGTTTCTGTAATTGCTATGATATCCCAGTCCCATGTTCCTAATCATGCCCTGAGTTCATCTGCCTTCCCAGTTAGGCCCCTTGCATTGAAATAAATGCAGTTTAATTTATTAGTCCTACCTTGTCCCTGCCTGCCCTGACTGTATGAATCTCTGTTCTCAACTGTACCAGTCTCAGATTGATCTCCTTCCTTACTACCTCCCAGTGTCCCACACCCCACCTTACTAGTTTAAATCCTCCCGAACAGCTCTAGCTAATCTCCCTGCCAGTATATTAGTCCCTTTCCAATTTAGATGCAATCTGTCCTTCTTGTACAGGTCACTTCTACCCCAAAAGAGATTCCAATGATAAAAATCTCTTCAGTTTTAAATTATATTCATTGTAGATAGAAATCTAACACAATTAATATGTTTAGAAGGTCTACCTCTGAGAACGTGCACCACACAATGTTTTGGAGAAAGATAAAATGACTGAACAGATGTGGTGTTGTATTAAATGCATGAAAAGATACTTGGTGTCATATTGGAGCAATGTCCTCCCAATTATATGCTAATCAAGCATGATACTTTTTCTCCTCACCAAGATCTCAAACAGCACATCCATTTGAATTTGTTTTAATGTTATTTTCAGAATGTGCACTTTGGATTCAAGGGAAACGTTTATTGGCCATTTCTGAGAAACTGATTTGCCAGGTCACTCAAGAATAGCCTTGAGGCAACCATGTTGAGGGCATCACAGGTCAGACAACTGACCTTCCTTCAAAAGAATCTAATGAACTTTTTTTTTTAAAAACAAGGAGAAACTAACAGCTTTTACTAATGCTGTACAAGATTCATAAAACTGATTTCACATATTGAAGCTGCCATGTTGGGATTTGAATTCATTCTCAGTAATGTAACTACATGTACCTGCATATCAAATGATGATCAAATGATGACCAAATGTTAAACAGACTAATTTTGCTTCCAGTAGAAAGCTGTGCAAATTGAAGTTCCTTTTCACATTTTGCCTTTCAACTAACAAAGTGCCAGAATAACAAGTGGCTTACATTTTGCTTTCAATCTTTGACTCCATTTTAAAATCATAAGACACTTGTACAAATTTCATTAGGTAGCAGTTTTAATACAATGAACACAATTTCTACAATTTACTGCCCTGTTCTTATTTAAATGAATTATTAAGATTTCTTTCAGCAAGTTCACATTTTCATATTGTTTTTAGTTAACTCTATTTGTCTTTCATTGTAGTTTCACACATGCAGGATACTCAACCATACTTTACATTAACACAATATCATATTTAAGAATGTGATCTCAACAAATGTTTGGAGAGGAAATTTTTACACCTCAGCCCACAGTTGTTACTTCAAGATTAACATGTCGTTACGATTTTCCAAGTTTCAGATTAATCTTTGAAAGAAAGTTAAAAGCCTTCCTTCCAGAATATTACCATATTTTAAATAGTTTTGATTGGCAGCATGCAATACAAGTGGACCATTTGGTTAGTATGGTTTACATGTCTCCAACATAATCGGTGGCATTTTAATTGCATTTATTTCCCTTTAGCCCAAACAAATTAGGTAATCAAGTGCAAATCTGAGAAAATATCTGTAGAAAGGAGGCGGTTCAGTACATCAAACACACTCTTCAAATTCTGCTTTCTTTTAATGTGATCTGGAAGAAAAAAGGATGAAAATCCACAGCACTGCCAATGCATTTCAATTTTAAGTCGAGCAGATGCCAGAAAGAGTCAGAAATTATACCAGGGCCCAGTCTATATTTTAGAAACATGAATTACAGGGTTAGACAATGGGGACACTCAATGACTGGAGTTCCCATGGCCCTGACTTCCCATCAATTGGCACATAAATCAAACCAAGTCATCAAATCATGTGTGATGGATCCACTTGGGAGGTGGAGTTATGATTTTGTCTTGCTTCATCAAAGTTATTCCACTGGGCAGTGGAAGATTATTTTTAATACACCATACTTGCACTCAGTGCAATAAAATACATATCAGCTTTCAGGGCATTATTACCATGGCAATTAAGGAAATACTTGCTGTGGTCACGATGTACATCTTCAGTTGACACCTCTCACGCAACCTCAGATTTAAGGCTGACTATGTTACATAAATCACCAGTACAGAACCTGTGATGTTGTATATGACTCAGCTTAGGCCAAGTGTTATTCACAACAGCAGAGTATTGATTTACAGATTTATTCTCAACTTGAATAAGCTGTAATTTAATTCAGTTAAACATCAATATCAGAGCCATAAGAATTAAGAATAAGTATTTCAGCCTACTTTGTGTCTCCTGTTACTAATTTTGGGTCCAAACCACTGACTGTGTTAATATCGAAAAAAAAAACTTTAATAACTGGATGGACAGATGCTAACAGACACTTAGAATGTTGGAGAAACCCAGCAGGTCTGGCAGCATTTGTAGAGAGAGAAACAGTTAATTTTTCCAGTCCAGTATGACGGCACAGTGGGTTATGGTTAGCACTGGTTGGCTCCGGGTTTGATTCCACCCTCGGGTGACTGTCTGTGTGGAGTTGACAAATTCTCCCCGTATCTGTGCAGGTTTCCTCTGGATGCTCTCGTTTCCTCCCACAGTCCAAAGATGTGCAAATTAGGTGGAGTGGTTATGCTGGATTGGCCATGCTAAATTGCCCACAATGTCTAGGGATGAGCAGGCTAGGTGGATTAGCCATGGGAAATGCAGGGTTAAGTGTTTGGGGTGGAGGGGGAGTGCGAAGGTCTGGGTGGGATGCTCTTTGGAGGGTTGGTGTGGATTTGGGTCAAATGTGCTCCCACACTGTAGATATTCTTATTCAGAACTGATGCTAATGTGGCTTTCTAACATACACCAGATGAGCTGCTAATCAAAGCAGCCCAAGTTATTTTTAAACTCTCAGATTCCGTAAGCCTGTTTTATTTATAGTTAACAGAGTTAAAAAGTTTCATAAGGACTGCTTATTCTAAAGTTTATCTGCAAATCAAGAGCACTGATATTTACTTTATTAATTCATGATTCCCACATTGTGGATCAGGAAAAAAAGAGATCTGTTTGAACTCAACACTAACTTCAAACAGCCTCAAGTTGAGGTTTCCTTCCTATATGAATAAATCTCTGCCCATTCCCCTTCACCAAAAACTGGAACAATTGGAAATGGGAGTTGGACTTGTGTGTAAATGTCTCAAGTGACATTTTTAAATGATCTTGAGTCTTCACTACTTTGCAAAATTCTTGCCCTTGACTTAAAGGGCTGTACATATTAGAATAATTAAAATAACCCGATAGCAAGACGGTCAAGTATACAGCTTTGTAGCAATTCCAAACTGTACAAATATTATGTACGTTTTAGATAGCCATAGAGTATATAGCACAGAAACAGACCCTTTTGTCTAACTCATCCGAGCTGACCAGATATCTTAAATAAATCTCGTCCCATTTGCCAGCATTTGGCTCATATCATTCTAAACTCTTCCTATTCATGTACCCATTCAAATTCCTTTTAAATGTAATTGTACCAGGGTCCACCACTTCCTCTGGCAGTTCATTCCATACACTCACCAAACTCTGCACAAAAAGGTTGCCCCTTAGGTCCCTTTTATATCTTTCCCCTCTCACCTTAAACCCATGCTCTCTAGTTCTGGACACTCCCACCCCGGGGAAAAGACCTTGTCTATTTACCCCATCCATGCCCCTCATGACTACATAAACTTCTATAAGGTCAGCCCTCAGTCTCTGACACTCTAGGGAAAACAACCCCAGCCTCGTCGGCATCTCCCTATAGCTCAAACCCTCCAACCCTGGCAACATCCTTGTACATCTTTTCTGAACCCTTTCAAGTTTCACAACATCGTTCCTGTAGCAGGGAGACCAGAATTGCAAGCAGTTAGGTAAATATTAGAGTTTGAAATCAAGCAACTTAAAATATTGTATATTTCAAAATTTCAAGAAAACCATTAAATAAAAAAAACATCAAGTTTAATCTTGTATGGTTTATTTTGCGTTCTCCACATTATCACAGTCATAGTTTGACATGGATAGGGCTGTGTACTACTTACAATTATAATGCATAATAAAATGAAAGCACTCCTCTCTCCTTCCATACAAAATGGATCATGAGCCTTGGAGAACAATTACAATGCATGAATAGTTGAAAGCATCTGAAAATTAACAGTCTGTTTTCAAGTACTCATCACTTGCAATAAGCTAACAATTTGGTATGGGCTGCCACAGATGTATAACAGACCTAAGCATTATGGTAGATTAGAAACATAAGGAATGCAACCCAAATTATTGGGTATATTTGTAATACTAATTTACACACTATATACAAATTAAAGGATTGCCGATTCATTAGCCCCACCTCTTGTTTAATTGCCTACTCCTCTCCCCATTTCTCCCCTTGAGATATGGCATTCCATTCCAAGTATGTACACAATTGCTTCTTTAGAGTTGCAGGCAGAATTGGCTTTGCCAAATGATATTGTACAATGAGTACAAACCTAAATGCATGCTGGATTGTAGCAACACAGCTTTTACATGAGACAGTAATCTAACATTAAGATTTTCACTTTGTATTTGGTGACTTTCATTCAGTTTGTTGTTACAAGAAACAAGCAGCTACTGCAGCATGCAGTGCACGATGGGAAAAAAATCTGACATCAGACGATTGCATTTTTTTCTTTTTTTAGAAGCAATACAATACTTGTACACTAATATTAAAGTGATCTTATCCAAAAAATTACATTGTCATACATTTCATTCTTAACTTAAAAAAATCAAATACAAATACACATTATTTGATTTATTCCAGAAAAGATCAGGTCTGCAAGATAAAGTGGGTGAATTACAGGCCACAGTGTATTCCTGTTGATCTGGCATCATCTGGTAGAAATTATTTGCGTAAGCCAAACATATATGCTAAAGATCCAACATCTTGATGAAAGTCTAAATGCCATGTGTTTGAACTTGTGTACACATCAGCACTCACAAAACATGCAGAGCTAAACATTAACTTGGACAAACTGATTATACAGGTGCTTAAGCATTGGAAATAAAAAGAATCCACACTATTCCCAATTTAATACATTTTTATTTACAATGAAAATTTGTGGTCATTTCAAACAATTTATGCACAGTATATGTAACAGACAAAAGTCTTCCTGAAGGAGCTATTGTGCAGTTTATATAGGTCCTGGACCTTGAAACTAATCCTTCCCACCACCACTATCATCTCAAATGGCAACCAGATCTTTTTTGGAACAGGTTTGGGATTACAATTGGACTATACTTATAAAGAGGTATGAAGAAACAGTAAGTATTTTAATATGAGATCACCCTACTTCAACTATATTTAATGTCAACACTGAAACTTTGCAAATATACAGTATGTAGAGTGTAGCCTCATCATATTAACATTAAATGTCATGCAAGATAGCCTGCTTCATTGAAAGCGCTTCGTTCTTTATACTGCAAGGAACAGAATCCCAGGAATCAGTCTGATTCCAAGAGATAAGACTTCACGATCTATGATGTTCAAGAATGATTAAATTAATAAACCTGACATTTATTCTCACTTCAGTACATAATTATAAGAAAATATTGCACATTAAAGAAACTCAACTTAAAAAAAGGCTAAACTCTATCTGCTGTATTTGCTCACTATGGCAGCTAACAAAGTGCTCAGTTCATAAGTTTGCTGGTATTCATGTTTGGTGAATTTGTTGTTGTCAGAATAAAAAATATTAGTTTGAGCTCATCTTCTATGTCAGAATGGTCCAAGCCAGAAGTGTTCCTTCAGTTTTAGCAGACCCCTCACGTTGTCACTGAATATATTATTTTGCAAGCTGTTCACTTCAACAGTGTGTCTGCTGCAATAATTAGATTTTATTTGATATCACCAATCCTTTTTTGAAATATAGGGACCATATTTTAAATTTCATAAAACAAGTATAATAGTGATGTGAGAGAGATGTACTCAGCCTGCTGAGTGCAATGTACTTTGAAGCAAAAATATATATTTATCTCCTGAAAATCATCTCAAAAAAGAAAGGAATTTTATCCTTCAAAATTTTAATGCTTTATCCTGCTAATTACTTGAAGTGGGCTTATTAATATTCATGTGTGTGCAAATGAACATGGAATTCTGTTTATACTGAACTCTCATTTGTAAATGGATGAAGTAAATCTGGATCTATTCCAAATGTTATCCCTTCATTTTTCCCACCTGATAAGCAATTATTATTGGAATAAAGGAT
The DNA here is from genome assembly GCF_004010195.1 of Chiloscyllium plagiosum. NCBI lineage: Eukaryota > Metazoa > Chordata > Chondrichthyes > Orectolobiformes > Hemiscylliidae > Chiloscyllium > Chiloscyllium plagiosum. The sequence continues at coordinate 24,816,782 of NC_057727.1, forward strand.
GCCAAAACAGATGATTAAATACCATTTCAATAGCAAACTGCACCAAATTTCACAGTTAGCTCACTATACTAATTTCAATACTGATAAGTCAAATAGGCTTTCATTTTTCTATTAAAATATGCATGTTATACACAAAGCAGGTCTTGATTAAAATAGCATGTGATGATATAGTTGGCACACTTAAAGATTACAATTGATGTGTTTGTTGATACTGGGGGCTAAAGTTGAATAAATACTGGAATAGTTTAAAATGGTCAGAATTCCACAACTTCATTTTTATGTTTCAGTGCTAAAATATAACTGAACCTACATTTTTCCTTTAAACTTGAGGCATGTTTTGCAGCTTCAGGGTGCTAAGCAATACTTTTCATACGCAATTCATTATTTTTTAAATGATCAAAAACAGAATTCAAATAAACTATAACAACCTTCTATCCACAAAAGGGTTTCAGCAATTGTTAAAAACCAGTGTGATGAAGCAAGTTAGTTTAGAATCCACACCATATTCCTTTCTTACAGACTCCTATATCTGAACTAACAGAAAAGCCATCAGGCAATACTCCAAGGGAAAGAAAAAAAAGCCGTAACATCTGCTCGAAGTCCAAGAGCAAAAGCACTGAATGGCAAGCAGCACAGTAAGCTCCCAGCTTGCCTCAAGCAAGGCAAAAAAGAAATCAAGGAAAATTTTCCCCTGAACGCCTGGAGGGATGAAGCCAATTACAGTACTTTCTAACATTACACTGGGAATGTAAATTATGTTACTGATGGGTTGCTATATAAAGCACACAGTAGTAATTCGACCGATTAAAATTAAGAAGTCAGATTTACCTTTTGCTGCATTTAAGTGTTTTCATAAGAGTTAGTGCAGCTTCTTTGTAATATGATAAGTGTTCAATGTTCTAAGTTCTACCTTTCCACCTAGACTATTGTGCTGATGCCACTTGTGTGTTTGGTCTTGCCACTGGTAGCAGAAGGGGGTTGTTGGCCATGGAGATGTTGAGGGTGCTGTGAGTGAGTAGGATGCTGGGGATGGGGAGTGGGCACAGAGGCGTGAGCTGCATGCGGGTGTTGTTGCACATAGGGAGCATGTTGGGAATGCGAAGTGTGTTGGGAATGCTGTATGTGTTGGTGATGCTGATGAGGGAGCTGAGCATGTTGAGGTGGGTGGTAGTGGTGATGATGATGATAAGGAGGTGGGAGGGGCTGGGTCTGTTGCATATGACAGAACTGGGAGTGAATTGAGTGCAACTGCTGCGTCTGTACTTCTGTCTGGCCTGGGTGATGCACAACAGAGGGATGTTGCTGATGTGGTGGATATTGAAGTTGCTGAGATGACCCTGGTGCGGAATAAGCCTGGGAAGAGGATTTCCCTCTTTTACTACCAAACAAAGAACCAAGCAGTGATGATGAATTTGACAATGTCTGGTGAGGACGGATTGGACACTCTCCTCGTGTAGATGTGGTGGCTCTTCGACGTGCATGAGGGCTGTTAATGACTGACCCCTAGGACGAGAAAGAATAACATGTTATTTATTGAATTAAGCTTGTGAAAATTAATTTAAACTAATATTAAGAGAAAATGTTGCTGTATGTTTTTATGGATCAAATAACATTCAAAGACCAAACAATCATTATAGTAATTTGATCCCTACTTCAATGAACTATGAAAGAACATTTCTGCACTGTATCATGAGTAATTTTTCACAATTTAAAGTTTATAATGAGATGGGTTTTTGAATAAATGAAAAATCTCTCAGGAGTGTAAACATCCAATATGTATTATGTTCTTTAATGAATGCATTTAATAGATGAATCCAAAAGATGTATAATCCCTCACCATAATTCTTTACGGGCACAGGTTTTGTACTTTTCCAACTTAAATCTTCATTTTCAATTTGGGTATTTTTAACATAATTTGCAGAATCCATTAAAACTCGGCATCTGAAGTGGGTGCTAGTTTACATTCACCTCAAAGTTACAATGTATCTGCAAATAACATACAAGCCTGGGTAATCTAGAGTCAGGTCCTATGAAAGTTGCATTGAGTGAACATAAATTCATGACTATGATTGAAGAAAATATTTTCATCCATGATATTGATAGAGTCTTGTGAATAAAACAAGAATGTTTAGTTGGCATCCTGAGTTTCATCATTTTCTTTCATGTTTCATTCTTCAAATCTGCAGCTGTAACTATGATTTTGCAAATACAGTTATTTATCCACTTCTTTGCAATCAGAAGTTAGGAAGTAGGATTCATTGCTTGCCCACATTTTGCTTGGTCTACATGTATGTGTATGTTTCACAGGAGCTGGGAGATAGTTGATTTTTTTTCTTTAACAAGATATCAACCACAGAATAAGGGAACTTTATGTGCAAAACCTGCAAGTTACTCACTTGTAATCTAAAGATTGATAGGTCAAGATGGTTTGAAAATTAATCAGATTAAGAAACCCTAAACTTCATGAGGTCAGTGTAATGATGAAATAAAATTACATCTTTTTCACCAAAATTGGAAAACAGCTCTGATCTAACAACTTAGCCTTTCAACTGGAGACAAGAATTCACCCTGCTTGGAATTTGTTCATCATGAATTATTCCACTTTTCGAAAGAATTTTTGAAGTTGAATGATTATTTTTCCAATTAGGATTAAGTTATTATCATTTCATATCTGGGTAGTGATCAGTCAAAGTTCAATAATTGAGAGTCATGAAACTTCAATACCAAAGCAGTCTGTGCAATAACTAACTACTCACGGAATCTCCACAGATACGTACTAGAGTGTGATAATATATTGTCATCAATCTTAGAGTCAGAGATTCAGTACAGAAACTGACCCTTTGTTCCAACCAGTCCATGCTGAACATAATCCCAAACTAAACTAGTCCCAACTATCCGCTCCTGGTCCATATCCCTCCAAAACTTTCCTATTCACGTAGTTATCCAAATGATCTTTACAAAACTTTTGTTTAAAACTTAGTTTCTTAGTATGTGTCCAACTTCAACATGGTGAGGGACATGATATTGCTCGAGTTAGAGCTTTTCAAATGAAAAAGAAAGATACTGGACACTAAAACTATTCTGTTTATCAAATTATGACAATTTAATTAGAGAATGCATTGTGGTTTTGGCTGGATACACACTACTACCAGATAATTAGGCATAATGTTAAAAGGATCATATCTACAAGAAATTCAAATCTTTGTTATCAGAACAAAACAGCCACCATGCTATTCAGATTAGAAGTTAAACAAAAGCAAAATTTTAGATATTAAATTTTTGTCCATAGGGTAAACAAAGAGAAGATACAACCACAGTTTTCAGTAATATACTGATTGAAATATTGATTGATTGAAATATGTTCTTCATATTAGCACAAATTATTTTTCAATTACATCTCAATGAGCAGCAGCACCACCCCTCCTCCAATTAACAGACTGATCTGAAAATATCTCTTGCTAATTGTACACTTTTGTTATGTAGTTATCTTCCATCTTTGTCTCCAAACATTTCCGGATTAAGGCAGGAGAACAGGGGGATCTGACTAGTTACATTTTCCAGTGTGTTTGTTGACTGTCTCTCTTCCCAAATGGAGGCAAGAGTCATGCTAAAGTGACCAAATTTTTCGCTTCCACCAGAACACAATTATTGTTTCCTTCCATGACGGAGATTTGCAGAAGTGTTATGAAATAATCTCCAGATGCTAAATGTGAATGTCCACAGATAGATGTGGAGTTATTGGCTGCATGCCAAGAAAATATATAAATGCAATGTTTTCTGAATTTTGATTAAAGGGCATTCAGACACAAAATTATTTGATGTCACACACAGTTGTTATTACATTTGCTGTGATGAAATATATTTTTAGAAAAGGACATGACAGACTCTTAGTAAATTCTGTGTCACTCACTGTCTCAAAATTCAGTAGTTATCATGGTGAATATGTTAGTTTCTTTTTCAACTCTTCCACAACACAAACAAACAGTCACTTAAATAAAAAAAGAACCCAAATACTTTGCTTTTCTTTTGGCAACTTATTTTATGCATACAGTCTAATTGTTCACTTCAGAAACTTTGTAGAAACAAGACCAAAGGACTGGACATACCATACCGTGGCACAAGTCAGTTACAAATAAAAACATTTCCAAAACCACCTTTCAGAATTTACAAGACATATCACAACAAAGACACTTGCACAGACAATAATCAGTGGAGACATCAAGAAAAAAGGTTTTGATATAAATCATTTTCAACGCAGAATTACTGATAATTGTGTGTTAAAATAGCAAGTCTACTAATTTTAATGCCATTACATTTTAAGCATGCATGGGCAATAAATGAACTTGGAGCAGGAAGGTGTGGGTGAATGCTTGGATAATGAATGAGTTTTCATGAAATCCACAATCAGTTCATCTACTCTATCCAGTTTTTCTATGCGTTTCCAAACAATGCTTTCAACTGAAGCACAATGGTGCTTTAACAAAAAAAAGGTAACAACTTAAGAACTCAAAACCTTGACTGAGAATCTTAAGTGTTATTCTGCAAACTGATAGCCAACAAAACAAAGGAGAAAGTTTAAGTGCAGCTCATATAAAGCAAAATAATAAACTGAATCCATGTTTCAGTGTCACAACATGGCATATATTAGTTTATTCAGCATTTCACATGCTGATGATTTCAAAAGCTTCAGATTCATCGCTGCCAGCAAAACCACATTCGGCTTATTCCATCAACAATGGTGTGCCTTAACAAGAAGCCTGACTATGCGCGCGAGCATTAGGTATACATGGCAAGCAATTCACACATGCATATTCTACGTGGCAGGCAGGTTACTTGTTGGAAGAAAGCAAAAGGATGCAAAACAAATGATTTTCAAAATATACATTATACATCCAGCTACAGATCAATTACTTCCTACTTACTTCCATATTGCTGTCTAGCGATCCTGCACTGCTGCGGCGCCCACGCTTGCCTGCCCAGGACATGCAATACCAAAGATTAGAAACTGAGAATTAACCCAGGGGCCACATCTTTGCACCCAATGCACATTAAAGGGTCTCTCTGCATACAGTACAAGCTGAGCACATCTAATTGGGAATTAGCAGGCAAACATGGAGGAAACTGAACAGCATATTATCAGGGATGGCTGCAGGCTGTCTAAGTATTGAAAAAAACCTAAAAGTAACAATGAATCATTGTTACATCTCATTGTTGATTGAGAAAACTTAGCATTTTTAAATGAAATAGTTCAAACAATTAATGCTATAGTTTTAGAAATTTTTTTGTTTAGAATTCATACAAATAAGGGTGTATATTGTATAAAAATATACTGCAGACATTAAAAAGAAAAAAGAAAACATCAGCAACATGGGTAATGCCATTTTATTTCCATGGAAGCTACATAAATGATGAGCTTTACCAGCACTTGTGGATAAATATAGGCAACAGAATGAAAACATCACTAAACTCTTCCTTAATGTAATCTCGCACTAATTTTCTTCAAAGCAGCATCCATTGATTTATGAAAAACTGGACCTCGAGTGGATTTCATTTTTCTACTCTGGGAAAAATAAATGTCGACTAAGAAACCTGCAGAAACGAGGTCAAATGGTGAAAGATGACAGTCTCTTCAACAGAGGTCCAAATCCCATCTTGTAACCAATGACCTTGCCTAAAATAAGCATGTTTTACTGAAATGTAGGATGTGTAGGGCTGAACATTTTATGTTAATGCTTTGACAAACATCAGAAGTGTTTGAATATTTCAGAAAATGACTTTTTCATTTTTAAAAAAGGGGTTAGAGATCCTGGACTAATTTGGGAAAAGTAGCCACTTCAGAATTTAATAAATCAACACCTTTAAGAGAATAAGTGTATATATCACATGAGAAATAATTGTGTAACAACCATAATTAACACCAACCATAAAAGAGAAGAAACAAATAGACTTGAGACCAAACATGACTCAGCAAGCGCAACAACTAAACAGTTTCCTGGTGTTCACTTGATTTTGGACTGCATTACACATTGCCATACCCCACATTAAACAAAAAAAATACACTTGGAAATGGTCGAACATATACTTGATTCAAGCACATAACACAGAATTTCCACACAGGACCATTCCATCCTAAATGTAATCCATTCCAGGCAGAGCATATCCTGACTGACTAGATCCCACAACTTACTAAACTGACAACAGGCAAATTGCAGATTATATTTCTGATCACTTTAGTGACTTGTAAATCAGAATCACTAAATAATTTCATGTAAAATACATATATCCTGAAAGTCTGATTAAGATTAGACAACATGTACGTCTAAGATCATCATCCAACACTACTAAATTCAAATGTTTTCTTCTGATCAAGGTTCAATTTTCCAAATGACTATGCACTTAAAGTAGCAGCAGCTAATAGCATGCAAGTACAGATTATTATTTAGATCAAGCCCATTTATTTCACAAAATACAATAATATTCTTTGGTGTCACAAAACTGGAGGAACAGCAATTTTGCTGAAGATTAAAAAGCCTACATTTGACATTAATAAAGTTAACACACAAAGTTCAAACGTTGAAAATTAGGAAATAAACTTGATAGTTATTGGAATGAATCCTAGAACAGATTGCAAATACATATTCTGTATGTGATTTGCTACAAAATTGAAAAGTTTATTCAGTGATGGTTTTGACCTTCAACATTCATTAGACTGCAGACCAGTCTTTGATTTCACCCGAACAAGCAACAGCATAGGTATATGTACAACACAAAAGATCACAATTAACATCTAGCTTCTTACCTGCTTCTGAGAGGTCCCTGAGGGAACTACTTAGTGCGGTCCTCTTTAACCCTTCCCCAGTGGTATAACTGTCATCCAGACTGGTCCTGCTTATTGTGCCAATACCAGGTTCCTTTTTCAGGCCTGAACTTTGAGAGATACTTGGGCGTACAATTCCTTTCTGCTTTTCTAGTTCAGCTGAAGGTAAAATGTTGGATTATATTTCCTTGTAGTGCATGATCAGAATGGATAATTGTGCCAGATTAATACAAGTGATGTCAATGAAAATGATTATTTTAGTTTTGCAAACTTTCTGTTTCAGTAGACCTTTCAATATTAAAATACGTTATTTTTAGCAAAATGATGAATTCAAAAGTCAAGACAGAGTCGCAATTTGAAACTTGAAATCAATTAATTCAAATCTATAGTGACCTCACACTTCCAAGTAAAACAAAAGTTGACTCCGAATTTGTACTTACATTCTATTCTGTATTTTTCCATCTCTTGAACTTCAGCAATAGACTCACGTAGATCATCAGTGAATTTTTTGCGATCTTGTGGGTTGGGGGCATTGAAATTAATCAGGACTTTGATGTCAGCACCTGAAATAGCTGAAGTAAGTCGGATCCCATTTGGATAATCTAAGATACACAAAGGAATACTTCGCATGTTAAAAACTGTATTTATTGCCATAAATAAATCATCATTGGCAAAGAGATAAAATCTTCCAGAAAGCTTTATTAATGTTTAAGGTATTTGAAAAAAGCAGATAAAGTTACTTAAATCCTTACACTGATTTTCAAAGAGAAGAACTTGTATCCCATACAAGGAAAATGACTGCCGGAAGCTGTATGTCACTGAATTTTTCTTCTTTTGAAATATCTTTGTAACCTGGACAAATAAAGTTTAAAGTTATCATCTGATCACATTGAAATTAAATAACCATCATGATTTAAATGTGGCAATGACTTGTTGGCTATTGAATGGCAGTCTCAGATTCTCAACTCATTCAATAAACCAAGGATGTCATAATTTTAAACTTTTATCTGTGTTGACCTTTAGAAGTCCTCAACTATTTGGAAAGATATTAGTCAGTAATTTTAAATAATGTCCTCATTTCATGTTTGCATGCACCTTAACAGTGCTACTCCGCAATGATTCATTAACAGATTGGGCTTGCACGATCACAGACTCCTGCTTATGATGAAGCTTCCCATTTTCATCAAATCTCAAAGAAAATCAATGTCAAAAATTCAGTTAATTATGGTACAACACTGAAAGCTGTAGAGAGTAGTCATACAAATCTCCAGCAATCAATGTATGTCTCGAAATTGACACGTACAGAAATTTGGAAATTATCACCAAAGGTATTGCAAATTGTATTTCCTACAATGCTAAATTGGCTCCAAGATTTGAATCCTAACAGATAAACCTCTAAAACAGTGTAACTGCAAACCATAATCTTAATAATAAATGTTAGCAAACGATTGCATTTTCAGATTGAGTCTCTGAAATACATATTTTTTATATAACAATTTTAAAAAATTCTTGAAAACATCTTTTGAAAATAAAAATTGATAAATCCAAGAAAAAGTAAGATGCTCAGCTACAAAGTGCATGCACTCATTTTTAAGAATGAAGATGTACCCTAAAGAATCCAAATAAGATGCAAAATGTCAATGTAAGAAGTTAAAGTTAAAAACAAGCAAAAGGAAAAGACAATTAAGTCCACAAAGAAACAGGGTAAACTTATTCTGAGCCTCTGAAAAGTCAAAGGAAAGACATCAATGAAGAATGTACAAACAATTCCAAGACTCTTTACATTAAGAGCCCTGCAACTTATATCACCATGCACTGTGTAATGCTGTGCATGCACAAGACCCCAACTGACAGAGGTTTCATCTAAATCTACTGTGAATATAAAGTACTACTCGCATTGAAAAGTCACAAGCAGTGCTATGGCAGTAAAAGCTCTGAATGAATGACAATTTCCCCTTTTAATATAATGCCCTTAAAATGCCCAATTTTAAATGTTTAGAGTCTCCATAAGAGGCCTGGTAAGTGTAGGGAAAGTTTGAGTCCTATAATGGAGGAATAAAAAAGAAATAAGTAATTGAAAAAAAAAAGTTTTGTTCCACATGAACACATTCTTCATCTATCTTAACTGGCAGAGATCTCACCTCAGAGTAAAAACCTGTGGGTTTAACCTTATTTCAGAACTAACAGCACAATGTCTAATTCAATGTAGAATTGCGCAGCCATCTTTTGGATATCTGTTCCTATGATTTGGTCAATACAAGAAATACTCCAGGAAAAAGGGCGCTGAAGGAATGTTGGCTTAAATTCCTGTCTTGACAAACACCATCAGAGACAGATTACCTTGCCGTCTCTGCAAACTTACTGCAGTATTTGCATACATAATATTGACTACAGTGCCAATAAAATTCATTGTTGTGAGGCAGATTGGAGTGTTCTGAAGAAATCAAAACGTGTTCAAGAAATCTACATTCTTTTCTTCTGTTTGATCTCCAAGGTTTATTTAGAAGCAGATTATTCTGAACAGGATTTATACATTCTGTTGATTACTCAATGAGGTGAAAAGGTACTGAGAAGTGGAACACTGTATGCAATAATTTAATCAGGCACTGAGTGTACATGCTCTACTGTATTCGACAAAAATCAGAGCAAATCTAATCTTCAAAAGTTGGGCAAAACATCCTAATACCTCATTTGACATTTTGACTAAAAATGGCATTCAGCAACCAGTTAAGTTGTCATAAGCATCCCACCTGGAGAATAATGATATTCATTGCTTGTACTGAAAGTGATTTTTATTGTTAATATGCAAGTATATCATAGCAAATCTTTCATGCACACAAAGTATTGAATTGAGTTCTTAAAGGCTGAAGTGTACTTCCTTAAAATGTGAATTGGAAAGCCATTTAAATTATGGATGTATAGGGAATGAGAATGCAGATTAGCCATGCTTTCAGTGAATAGACCAGTCTAGAGGGCTAAATGGTGTACTCCTGGTTCTGATATTCCTCATCTAATTTCCTTGTTTAAATTCTATTTCACATTTTAATATCTTATTTTATAGTAGATCTTAGATGTTCTTACTTATGAAACAGGTATGATGATTGAGGTTATTTTTAGAATAAAAAATTATACAATCATCAGAAATGATGTGTGAAAAGATGGAATGATTTATTTTCATATGCCACTTAGTGAAAGAAAATTTTGAAAAAAAATTAAACATCTAGAGAAAATGGCTCTTCCATGTTTCTCTTTATGGAACTTTGTTTTTATTCTGTCTCAAAAAATGCAAAATCAATTAACACAAAATAATGGGTGTTGTAAAGAATTATGATCAACTTAAATGTGCCTTAGTCACTGATTTTTGATCAGAAGTGTTCAAGTAATATGGAAATGATATGGATACAAAACTGGCCCGTAGGAGTTTCTCAGCATAACTGACACAAATTAGTTAAAATAATCAAAACGCAGTTTAAAAAATAAAGTCAGAATAGTGGTAACTATAACATGCAATGGAGATTTGAAATTTCTAGAATGTGAAATGGTTAAAAATCTAATTCCAATAATTTGACAGCAAATATCCAATTTTTTTTTAAAATGGATGAAATAACATAGCACACATTGGTTGGCCTTTACAAATGTATACAACCTGTTGTGGGCATCCAGCTATTACACTGCTTTTTAAAACACTCAACTAAAAATGCATTAGATGTGACATTATTATTGGGATAGATTTAATTACTGTTATTTAACAGAGCAATTAGTTAATTGCCACCTGCAATTAACTTTGCAAACGCCTAAATTGCAAAATTATTTTAATAAATAACTACTAATCATAAACAAATCTCAAGCAAAGCAGATAATTTACATTTTGCCTGAGTGTGAAAACATGTCTCTTTAAAACCATTGCTTTGATTAACTGGAATTGGGTAAAATCAATGGTAGTGAAAGAGGGGGGGGAGGCATTTCTCACTGTTATCTAAGGAACATTTAACACTAAAACATTCTCATGCTCCTTTTACTTGTAAGTACATTTCAATAGCAGATAACCATGTTCCAAGAATCCTCTCACTCTACTTTTAGTATTTGATATTAATGTAACAGGGCTAATTCGTGACATTTTGGTATGGAATCCTTGGGTGAAGAGTGAACATGGTATGATGAATTTTATTTCAGGTTTGATGATGATATGGTTAAATCTGAAGTTAGGATCTCAAAATTTAAACAAAACCAATTTTTTCAGGATGAGATTTGAGTTGGGTACTGTATATCATTAATCAAAGTGTACAATGAAAATGAGGAATTGTGAATAGATGGTAGGAAGAAACAAGTCATTTTTGAATTGGCAGGTTTCAGCTTTCACATGGATCAATGTTTGGCTCTTTGCTAGTTATCTGCTTAGCTACATCACTGACAAATTTTTACTGAAGATACAAACATCAATGAGGAAGTGAGCTGAGATGATGCCACAAAGCATCTGCTGATGGATATAGGTGAGTTAATTGAATTAGCAAAAATAATGTGAGAATTGTAAAACTGTCCACTTTGTAGGAAGAATAGAAAAACAATGTTTTAAAAAGCTCAGAGTCTCAGGAATGTTAATATTCAGGAAGATTTGAATATCTTTAGACATTAATCATAGACTGTTAACCCGATGGCAGAGCAAGCAAACGGGAAAGCAATTTGTGTATGAGGCTCCATTGCAAGGACCTTAAAAAAATAGCAATGGGCCATTGATGACAAATTTGTTATATATTTCAAATGTCTACTGTAAGTTTCAATGTGCATAAATATGTTCAGTTATTTGTTGACAATAGATTTGAAAAACTATTTACTAATCCTTGATGTTCAATTAACAGGTTTTGAACGCAAAACTGGATGTAGCTGAGAAAGTTTCACTCTTGCTGAAGATAATTTCTTCATCCTAATATTTAAACAGCATTAAATTACTATAATAGCAGAGGATTGTCCATGTCAGACAACACAGGTTTGCCAGAATGAGAATCATAGAATCCCTACAGTGCAGAAGCAGGTCATTTGACCAATCGAGTCTACACCAATCCTCTGATGAGCATCCCTCTGACACACCTCACACTCCATCTCTGTAACACCACATTTTACATGTTTAATTCACCTAGCCTGCACATCCCCGGACACTATGGGCAATTTAGCATTGCCAGTCCACCTAACTTGAACATCTTTGGCATGTTGGAGGAAACCAGAGCACCCAGAGGAAACCCACACAGACACTGGGAGAATGTGCAAACTCCACATAGACAGTTGCCTGGGAATTGAACCCAGATCCCTGGTGCTGTGAGGCAACAGTGCTAACAACTGACCATCTTGCCACCTCGAGGTGTCAGAATTATGTGAATGTGAAAATAAATTAAAATGAATTGTACTAAGGAACAGTTGTGTGATAAGGAGGAGTGATATGCTGACAAATCTCTGTTTAAGGTAACTTTCAGCATCCCATTAAACCTTTTTAGTGAAGGTAAATGATTACATACCACAAGAAGGTCATTAAATAGAAATATTTCTCGTTGATGTAAGCCAAGTTTTTGAGGCTTATTGGGATCTGGAACTTCAAATAATCGGCAGTAGCAGACTAACCGTCGATGGGGTAGGGAAAGTACCTGAAATGGCAAAGATCAGATCAATACCACTTGTATCGTTAAAAAAAAACTAATCCCATGTAGGTGATCATCAAAAGATTAACTGCATTTTTAATAATGTTTTATTTTAAGAAATTTATCAAGGTTCTCCGATTTATTTAAAAATCAAATGTTCAACAGCTGGGAAAAGCCTTATATGTACAAATTGATTGACTAGATTTACAAATGATCACAAAATATAGTAGCACAAACCATGTCAACTTTCAAGAGCATTTCTTTCTCATCAATACTTGACTTTATGCAGAAATGTTTTTCTCTTTCCACAACTGATGTTATGTTGAAAAAAAAATTACTAATTAAATGCATCTTTCACATTCTTTAAAGAAGTTTGACATCCTTAATGTTTGGAAGGTTATCTATTCCTTTAATTCTGCATAATGTACAAGAAAATCTTGTTATACTGTTGTCTACAAATACTTCTTTCTGATGTGTTTTCTTGTGTCTTGGCCTAGAGGATGGGACCCTGAGCAACTGTAAATTTAAAATTGAAACATTTCAAAGCCATACCGAGTGATGAACATAGAACAGTGTAACACAGTAGAGGCCTTTCAGCCATCGATGTTGTGCAGGCCTTTTATCCTACTCTAAGATCAGACTAACCTACATACTCTTCATAGTACTATCTTCCATGTGTCTGTCCAGGAGCCGCTTAAGTGCCCGTAATGTATCTGACAAAGATAAATTAAATGAAGCTGTTTTGTATCCCTCTTCTATGTTCAAAACTCAAGGCTCACTCTGGATTCCTGGATTTTTAAGGTAAAATGTTGAACCAATGTCAATTCCTTTCTCGCATGCAGATGTAAAACATCCCATGGTATTATTTGAAGAATTTGACCCGATTTCTGGCAAATATTTCACCCTCAACCGATACAAACATACTATCTATTTATTACACCAGGTCAGGCAGCATCTGAGGAGCAGAAGAATCGACGCTTTGGGCATAAGTCCCACTCTTGACTCTGATCCCCAGCATCTGCAGTCCTCACTTTCTCCTATCTGTTTACCTCGATTATCCCTCTTTGTTTGAGCCGGCTATACTGAAATAGGCTGTCATATCTCCAACATTACTGTTAATTGAATCAAAGCTTAAAAATTGATACAGTACCAAAACATTAAAAAGTCTTTCCTCAAAGAGAGTCTCTTGACTTGTTCACAGTCCTTATCTCTCCCTCAGTCTGAGTTGTTCCCACTTATGTACAGAGGACTAATACCCATTACATGCTACATTCACTTCTGATGTGAACAACAATAACTACACCTTAAAAGTACTTTGGCTACAAATTGTGTTTGTCCAGATGTCACCATGCTTTCTAGATTAAAGTCTGCTCTTTCTTTTACAGTCCTCTTAAATCCACCTCCTGTCCTTCTTCCACCTTCACCACAACAAATGAGGTGCTCAATGTCTGTCTTTTTTTAAAAGACTGAGAATAAAACCAACTGTTCAGCTGCTAGAGGCCCTCCTTTTCCTTTGCCCACCTGCCAAACTTCTCCTAAACTTCCTCCTGTCAGTCCTACCCTTGAAATGGCATCTTTCTCTGGAGCATTTTTTCTATGAGACTGAACATCTGTGTTTCCACCATACTGCTGACCACTCCTTTCCCTTTCTGGTCTGCTGGCATTGGTACTGTACTTAGTAATCAGGTACTATAATCCTCTCCTTCAAATCTACCATCGTTGCTCTCCTGTAAAATGCCATATCTCACATCTCTCATTTTTGGAAACTGCAGATGCAACTGCAACTTCATTTCCTCTCAAGTCCTTGAAATCTTGTCATCGCTCAAACCTGTCTGTCTTCCTGCCAATTCCATTTTTGATCCCCTATCAGATTTCTTCCCTTGCTACAGCACAGTAAATCAGAAAGTGACTTCCAGTGGCTGCAAATGTACAGTAAACTACTAAAATCTGCAAGATGTTCTGAGTTGCCCTGATCCTCTAAAAAGCTACAACATAATGGCATCCCACTGAAAGACTTGCCATTGAAATGCTTAGAACACCACAAGGGTACTGTACCTAACTGATGAAAATTCACTCAACTTGCAAGATAAATTTGTCCAATTCAGTGCAAATAAGTCTTTTATGGTATGACAGGTTTTAATTCCTACTAAACAATGCCTCCAACACTGAAAATCAACTTTCGGTTGTGGATTCTCATTCCTTCAGATTTTAATTGTTAGATATTTAAAAAACTTAATGTTCCTTTATCTCTTTTATAGGTCTCCTAATCTCACAAATCTGATTGGTCAAGTAGTGGCACATTAGGTACAACAAATGCTGCCTATTGTCTGCTAATCACAAAATCTGGACCAAAGCATTTTTAGCAAGTCCAACATTTCAGTGAGGCTCTGAGGGAGTGCTGTGTTGTTGGAAGTGTATTCTTTTGAATAAGATGTGAAATCAAGGCCCCAAGTGTCTGTTCATTTGGATGTAACCAACTTTGAAGGTGAGCAAGGGAGGTATCTCAGTGTCCTGGCCAAAACCTATTCCTCACTCCACATCACAAAAACAAATTATCTGGTTACGTAGTTGCTGTTTATGGGAGTACACTGTTCATATTTTGACATTTTTTTTCAATGTTTCTTATATCAAAAAAGTGAGTACTGTAAAGCACTTTGAGGTATCCAGTGGTCATGAACAAAGTGATATAATTCTAAATTTTTCTTCACAACACTATTTCAGCAATTCAAGTGGGCAGTAGCAGATCACATTTTTACTGAATCCAATGCTGAATACTAAATATATCCTTGCTAGTGTTAACCAGATATGATGGACAATTTAGAAAACATAAAAGCATGCCAACTAGAAGGGGGGTCATACTGGACCTTGTGAGCCTGGTCAGGTGACTGACATTTCAGTGGGAGAGCATTTTGGAAACAATGATCATAACTCCTTCAGTTTTAAGAAAGTCACAAACAAGGATAGGTCAGGATCTTGTGGGAAGATACTAAACTGGGGGAACGCAAATTTTAGTAGGTTAGATTAGTTACAGTGTAGAAACAGACCCTTTAGCCCAACAAACCCACACCAACCCATTCCCCTCTTCACCTAACACTATGGGCAATTTAGCATGGCCAATTCACCTGACCTGCACATCTTTGGACTGTGGGAAGAAATCATAGCGCCCGGAGGAAACCCACACAGACAATGGGAGAATGTGCAAACTCCGCACAGACAATTGCCCGAGGTGGGAATTGAACCCAGGTCACTGGCGCTGTGAGGCAGCAGTGCTAACCACTGAGCCACTGTGCCACCCCACACAATTATGTCAGTATTAGGCAGGAGCGAGGGAGTGTTAGTTGGGAGGAGCTGTTATCAGGCTAATTCACATTTGACATGTAGGAATTGTTTAAAGACCTGCTGATGAGAGTTCAAGACTGGCATGTTCCAGTGAGGAGGAAGAAAAAGAAGGGCAAAGTAAGGGACCCTTGGATAATGAGGGAGGTTGTGAATTTAGTTAAAAGAAAAGCAGCAGCATATGTAGGGTTTAGGATGCTGAAATCGGACAGGGCCCATGAGGAATATAAGGAAAGAAGGAAAGTACTCGAGCAGGGAATGAGTAGAGCAAGAAGGGGTCCATGAAATGATCTTGACAAGTAGGGTTAACGGCATCAATAGATACATGAATAACAAGTGGATAACTAGGGATGAGATAGGACTACTCAAGGATAGAGGAAGAAACTTGTGTTTGGAGGCAGAAGATGTGGGCAAGAGCCTAAATGAGTACTTTGCATCAGTATTCACCCTGGAGGAGGATATGGAGGAGATGAGATTTGTTTGGAGCATGTTAAAATGCGAGGGCATTTTGAGATCAAGTAGTAAGTGGTGTTGGATCTCTTGAACAGCAAGAATGTGGATAAGTTCCCAGGGCTTGATGGTCTCTACCCCAGGTTATAATGATGAGGAGAAAGTGAGGAGTGGAGATGCTGGAGATCAGAGTAAAATTTTCCAGAGTCACTTTTCGATTCTTCCCCAGATTACTGAAAGAGGCAAGAGAGGAGACTACTAGGGTAACCAAGATCTTTGTATCCTCGCTAGCCACTGGAGAGGTCCTGGAGGACTGGCGAGTAACCAATGTTTTTTCTTTGTTTGAGTGGAAATAGGATAATCCAGGAAACTATGGACTAATGAATCTCACATTTGTGATTGGGTAGCCATTGGAGGGAATTCTTAGGAATAGGATTTACATATATTTGGAAAAGCATGGCCTAATTAGGGATAGTCAGCATGGCTTTGTGCAGGACAGGTCATATCTTCCTAACTCGATTGAATTTTCCAAGGTGGTGACAAAAGTGATCAATGAGGATAGAGCAGTGGATGTTGTTTACACGGATTTGAGGAAGGCTTTCAATAAAGTCCCTCATGGTAAGCTCATCCAGAACATTACGATGCATGGCATCCACAGTGGCTTTGCTGCTTGGATTCAAAATTGGCCTTTTCCTAGAAAATAGAGTGTGCTCATGGAAGGGTGCTTTTCAGGCTGAAAGTCCATGACTAGTGGTATTCCACAGGGATACATACTGGGACCTCTGCTGTTTTTGATATATATAAGTGACTTAGATGAAAATGTAGATGGGTGGGTTAGTAACTTTGTAGTTAATACAAAGACTGGTGGAGCTGTGGATAGTGCAGACACTTTTCAAAGGATATAGGGGGATACAGATCAGTTGCAGATATGGGTAGAGAAATGGCAGATGGAGTTTGATCCATGCAAGTGTGAGGTGCTGCACTTTGGGAGATCAAATGTTGAGAAAAAGTATACAGTTATTGACAGGACCCTGTACAGTACTGATATACAGAAGGATCTTGACGTTCCATAACTCTCTGAAAATAGTCACACAAGTGGATAGGGTGGCAAAGGAGATGTACGGCATACTTGTCTTTATTAGTCAGGGAATCGAGTACAAGAGTCAGGATGTCATGTTGCCGTTTTAGAAGACTTTGGTTAGGCCACACTTAGAATATTGCTTTCATTTCTGATTGCCACATTATAGAAAGGGTGCAGAAGAGGTTTATCAGGATGCTGCTGGTTTAGAGGGTATAAGCTATAAGGAGAGGCTAGAAAGACTCAGGTTGTTTTCTCTTGAGCGGCAGAGGCTGAGGGAAGACTTGATAGAAGTCTACAAAATGATGAGGTGCATTGACACCGTTGACGATCAGAATCTTTTCCCCAAGAGTTGAAATATCTAATAAAAAGGTCTTGCACTGAAGGCGAGAAGGGGAAAATTCAAAGGAGTTGTGAGGGGCAAGTTTTTTTTTAAAACCACTGTGGTAGGAGTATCGAATGCGTTGCCGGGTTGGTGGTCGAGACAGATATGATAATGGCATTTAAGCGACTTTTAGATAAGTAAGACTATGCAAGGAATGGAAGGATATGGACCAAGAGCACGCAGAAGGGATTAGTTTCATTTGGTGTCACATTCGGCACAACACTGTGGGCCAAAGGCTCGTTCCTGTGCTGTACTGTCTATGTCCATTATAAATTTTAAACATCCCTGAAAATCAACATTTTAGTTATCACATTCTCAGTGTACAAAACCGAACACAGTTCCTGTTCTTCCTTAAGTGATAAGTTATGGTACATTCAAATAGATTTTCTATGCTGCACACAATTTCAAAGAAAATTAATAATCATCAAAATGAAAAGAAATACCTACACAACCAAGTCCATGATGTAGAGATCCAATCTACAAAGGAAATATATATATATAGTTTATTGAATGTCAAAGAGAAACAGAAACTTTCACATCACAACATTGTAAACATATTGTGCTTTAAGATCAAATTGAATTTAAATATATAGAAACAGGCCACATATTACAGATTTGTGCACTGGTTGCAGTTTAGCCTTACTGAATTGAACATTTAAGATTATATACTCCCACCTTATCACAACACTTCTTTTGTGTTTTGTACAATTTCCCTCTCCCAACGATGATACTTAGGACAAAGTAGCTGTCCCAAAATTTACACTCTTTGGCTAAGAATCCTAGAGAATCCTTAATCATGTTTTCCTGCTATGTAATGAGAACTAGTTCAAACATTTTTGAACATACATTTTTTCACTTTGATTTTTATACTAAACTACACTTTTAAAATTATTAATAATTTACCCCAGGCAAAGGCAGTCGAAAGGTGACTTAGTGGAAGCATTGTGGTTTGGACCTGCATTGACCAGTTTAGGATACTTGTTGGCATGAATGGGTTGGACAGGATGGTCTGTTTCCATGTTGTATTACTCTATAATCAAGTGTTTTTGTTGGCCAAAAACATGTAGAAGCAATCAATTGGTCAATACAAAAAGTAAACTTCAATATGGTCCATAAATATGAGTGTCGAGAGTGGGGTGCTGGAAAAGCACAGGAGGTCAGGCAGCATCCGATGAGGAGATTCTATGTTGCCGGCAAGAGCCCTTCATCTGGAATGAGGCTTGTGAACAGAGGGGGTGGAGAGATAAATGAGAGTGGGATGGGGCTGGGGGTAGGGGGAAGGTAGCTGAGAGTGCAATAGGTAGACGGTGGTGGGGATAATGGTGATCGTTTGGAGAGGAGAGTGGAGCAGATAGTCATGAGGATGGTGCTGAGCTGAAAAAGTTGGAACGGGTATAAGGTGGTGGAATTGATCTATTCAAATGAAAGCTAGGTAATGACTAAGGTCAATCAATTTCCAAAGACCTTGCTGTGCAAGTACAGGTAGTTCTCCTATAACGCCATAGTTGCATTCCAGGGAAACATCATTTAATAGAAAAATCACTTAATAGAAATAATGGGGCCAATGGGAAAGTGGGGTTAGGGGCAGACCAGCAAAACAAAAAATCACTCCAAAATCACCCAAATGTCTAATGCAAAATATAGCACAGCCTGATTGAAAGTTGAAATCATATTTATTAATGAAACCAAAGTAAATTTAACACAGTAAATTTAAAGAATGGCAGCTGATATTACACATGAGCAGAATGGTGTAGAGACTTTGGCATAAGCGCAGAATAGCACAAAGACTTGCACCAATATCGAGCATGTGTGGACATGCTAAGTAAGTGCAGAATGCTAAGAATTTGGGCGCATGTGCAAAATGGTGTGGAGATTTCCTCGTGCATGTCGGCACGTATGCAGAATGAAGTGAGTGAACTGATTCCTGCTGAAATCACGCTATTGCCAATGGAGGTAACTGCTCTCCAAATACCATTCCCTAATTCTTCAGCGACATTTTAGCCAAATTGCACTGCCAAAACGCATGTTATTACAGAACTACCTGTATAAGAAGGGATTCCTTGAGCATATGGATCATAGAGATTTTTATGTACTGCACTAATTGATGCCACAGTACATGAGACACATATTGTGTCTCTAAACAAAGTGTAATGGTAAAGCTAGCGTGCTTTAATACTACAATACCACTGTCTCAGATACATGTCAAGTCTTGCCGACAATGAATAAACACTTCCACCAATAAAGATGGTCACTTGAACTTTGTTTTGTTATTTGGGTAAGGGAGAGAAGAAGTTAATTGCCTCCTGATAATTGGCTCTATTTCTGACAAGTGTTTGGAAAGAACTTTTACATATACTAGCTGATCAAATCTATATTAGCCTCAAGAACTAAATTAGGCAATTCAACAGATACTGTGGGTCTAAAATGACCAACAGGTTTATTTAAGTTATAACCCATGCCTGTTTAGTTAACAATTAATATGCAGAATAACCTAACATACTGTGGCAGAAGATTTACTGAAGGACACTATGCTCAAAGTAAATCAATACTTTGGTATCCCACGTAGTTTGAGGAGAAAGTGAGGAATGCAGATGCTGGAGATCAGAGCTGAAAATGTGTTGCTGGAAAAGCGCAGCAGGTCAGGCAGCATCCAAGGAACAGGAGAATCGACGTTCCGGGCATAAGCCCTTCACTATCCCAAGTAGTTTGACAAACTTGGCAAATCCAAAGAGGTTTTATTTCATGTATTCCAAGACCTCAGTAAAGGCTTCTTCAAACGCTGCACGAATTTCTATACCGAATGTTTCATTATTGTTGCTTTAAAATGGATTTGTTCCAGAATTTGAAATAAAACCAGTCAGGCCTGAACAAAGAACACAATACATTTGTATAATTCATATTCATGCACAGTAAGAATACCTGATTAAGATCTGTCTGTTTCTTATATGTTCTTAAACACCAAAGAACACAACAGAACTACTTTGCTAGCATGACAAAATGATGCATAACAACTGAAAGAAGCCCAATTGAATCAAGTTGATCACATCATGCTCAACATCCTGAGGCTTGAGAATAGAAGAGAGAGTGGAACTTGGGAGAGCACACTGGAGTTCAGGGATTAATGTCTCACCCCTTTTGTCATCATTTTTCTTTACCTTACTCACTCTTTATACATTCCAGTGCATTGCCATGACACACCTCATCAGCAATGTAACCTCTATCTGATAGCAAATCTTCACCAGCATATGTAACTTTCAATGAAACAGGAGCTGTCTAGATTCTAGCCCTGCTAAAGCTATCAGTAAACTCAACCTCCTACATTACTCATCCTTTTTATAATGGCTACAAGCACAAGTATATTGCATGAACATGCCTTTAATGTGTCAAGCACTGTATAATCAGTCACATGGAATAAATCGAATTGGTGAATGATGATGATCGGAGCTTCAGGAGGGGCTCAAGAAAGATCATTCGAAGGGCCTGTTTCCACACTGTAGCGAATCTAATCTAATCTAATCTAATCTAATTGCCAGTTCCGACTTCAGCCTTGCCTTTCACATTTGGGTGGTAAGGTCCACCGCCATTGAGCGAGATGTTATTCATGGACCCTTTGTTAACAGCCTAATTGTCTATCACATGACTGCATAGGGCAGAACTGCAGAGTTTTGACCTGATCCATTTGTTGGTTTACATCTGGTGGTAGTAGCAGCAGCAGCAAACAATGATAAGGAGGACACGCCAGGCCATAGACTATAAGTTATGGAGAAGTACAATTTTGCTGTTGCTAATAGCCCATAGCAACACATATATGCTCAAATTCAAGCCATAAGATTTGCTCTTAATCTCATTTAGCACTGTAGGAATACAGTCTATGTTAATAAAGAATTCAGTCTCTACACAGAGAACATAGTGGTCACTTTGATTGATGGTGTCATGGACAGATGCATCTCCAGTAATTGATGATGAGGTCAAGTAGGTTACTAACCCAGGCTAATTCCCACTGTCGGCTATCATGTCATTAATGACCACTGAGTAGATGTGGTAGTTCACTGAAAATTACCCCAACAAGAGCTTGCGATATTGGTTGGAATATCATTACAGCAGAAACATCTTCCTGATGATTATGGTCTGACTCTCCCTTTACTATTGGAAGGCCATCAACTCCTCTGTTAAGTGCTCTGAATGTTGGCATTGTGAGCCATGCAACTGACTCCAGTGATCTTGACAATCTTCTTGGGGTGTAATATGAAGCATCTCAAATCTGCTTTGAGTTGTCGATAATATGTTCAATAATGATAATTATTGTAATTACAAGGACTTGCCACACACTGACTCTACTGCGGTTATAATCCATTGCTGATCTTAGAATCAGATAATCATCACACAAACAGGTGATTTGCCTCTCATAACTAACTTTTTTTTAAAAACACAAGCTACATAAATCACAATGGTGATAATTTGCAATTAATTTAAGACCATAAGACACAGGAGTGGAAGTAAGGCCATTCAGCCCATCGAGTCCACTCCGCCATTCAATCATGGCTGATGGGCATTTCAACTCCACTTACCCGCATTCTCCCCGTAGCCCTTAATTCCTTGTGACATCAAGAATTTATCAATCTCTGCCTTGAAGACATTTAGCATCCCAGCCTCCACTGCACTCTGAGGCAATGAATTCCACAGGCCCACCACTCTCTGGCTGAAGAAATGTCTCCGCATTTCTGAATTTACCCCCTCTAATTCTAAGACTGTGTCCACGAGTCCTAGTCTCCTCGCCTAACGGAAACAATTTCCTAGCGTCCACCCTCTCCAAGCCAATTTATTATTTTGTAAGTTTCTATTAGATCTCCCCTAAATGACTTAGGCGCAGGCATAGGTGGATGGGTTAGTAAATTTGCAGATAACACTAAAGTCGGTGGAGTAGTGGACAGTTGGGAAGAATGTTGCAGGTTGCAGGGAAACTTGGATAAACTGCAGGATTGGGCTGAGAGGTGGCAAATGGAGTT
>NC_057727.1:24839797-24866915 GCF_004010195.1 Chiloscyllium plagiosum
C
This sequence comes from Chiloscyllium plagiosum, assembly GCF_004010195.1. Taxonomy (NCBI): domain Eukaryota; kingdom Metazoa; phylum Chordata; class Chondrichthyes; order Orectolobiformes; family Hemiscylliidae; genus Chiloscyllium; species Chiloscyllium plagiosum. The sequence continues at coordinate 24,839,799 of NC_057727.1, forward strand.
TTTATGAATTTTCTCACCATTTAGAAAGTAGTCCATGCTTGTATTCTTTTTTCCAAAGTGCAAGACCTCGCATTTGCTCACATTGAATTCCATCAGCCATTTCCTGGACCACTCTCCCAAACTGTCTAGATCCTTCTGCAGCCTCCCCACTTCCTCAGTACTACCTGCCTGTCCACCTAACTTCGTATCATCAGCAAACTTCGCTAGAATGCCCCCAGTCCCTTCATCCAGATCATTAATATATAAAGTAAACTGTTATAACAATAGAACAATAGAAATAGAATAACAATAGAAATCAATATTTCTATTGATTTTCTGTTAAAATGTGGCTTCTGTCCATTTTAATCAAAAGCACTCTAGGGCATCTGAAAAGTAGTATAAAACACACAATGGGCAGACAGAGCAATCACCTTCCAATTTCTCAGCCTTAATTAAACGTTCCAGTACAGTGCCACAAGCCATGGTAATTGGAAAATCAGCTTATAGAAGCTTGCATTTTAGCAGTGTTTTTCTCCAGTTTAATTAACTTAATGTATGCACCATTGTAAGTTTAATGAGACAGCAAATCTTTTGTGTGTTAACAAGCTTAAACTGAATAAAACTTAAAAATGTTAGGTCTGACCAATGCTTCATTTGTGCAGCTCTGCACCTTCTCAGAATTTTCAAACAATGTCTAGTAAGTTGCTACAAAGATTTTCAGATTTGAATTTTAAGAATCTGTTTGCAGATTCCTCTTGGTAACATTTTACTGCTTCTTGTACTTTTGCTACAACTTAAAGCAACTTTTAACTGCCTATGATAAAGAATCGTTCTGCTAAAGAAGCAATTTCATGATCAATTTTAAATATTTTGTGCATACTTTATACAAAATAATCTTGCAACTACACGTATGAGCTAATCATTTCCATATTTAACTGACCACAACAGCCTTAATGCAGACATTCTATGGCAGATTAGTAATCACTATTAAACCATTTGGGAATGGTCTTTGACTGAAAATTACCTCAAGATTTTCTCTAAAATCAAACCATTTGCAGAACAATGTGCTGATACAGTGGAACATTTACAGGTTAAAGTCCAACACCCACGGTTCAGGCCTGCACCAAAAATATTTTACGTTCATGTCATCTCTTCTCCAAACTCATTAATAACTTTATACTTTGTCATACTTTGTCTGTATATGAACTTACTGGTTTCTTGCCCACAATCAACTTCTCAACCTTCTGAACCTGGGAGACATGATCCTCATTCGTCTTCAGTTCCCTTTTGCGGATTCGTTCATAAATTCCCGTAAGCATTTCTCGAGGGATGTCTTCTCCATCATCCACCCCTACAGAATAACAATCCTGGTTAGTCTCCTGCAAATATCTACTTTTGTTCCTGTACTGAAAAGTCACCATCTGAAAATGATAGAAGGTACATTTGTACAGATCAAACTTTGCTGTAACAATTGTATATACATTAGAATCATAAAAAAGCTCAAACATCTCAATATAGTATCCATGTAATGTTTCCATTACAACTGCAGCAATATAAACAGGAAGAGGGGTTAAGGATTCAGCAAAAGCACACAATCCAGATTTCCTTACAGCTGTGCAATGAACTAGTTGGAAAGAACACATGTTTGGTTGAACACATGTCAATAGTCTTAGGCTTGGCTGCTGCAGTTTCTGTGGGCAAGCTAGTATTGACTGTCAAGATATTGAAGGTGATGAGCACCTGAGCATCTGTACATCACCAAAAAAACAAGATTTCTTCAAACAAATAACAAACAAAAATTCTGCCACTCCATTAAGTTCATAAGTAACATTATTACTTAAGACTATTCATTGTTTTCACAAAGATTTTGCTGCAGTCCTAATTCTAACAACACGGAAATGGTTATTATCAGTGTTACAAAGCATTCTTAGAATCTTATAACAGCCATTCTACCAATAATGCTTTTTTAAAATTCTTTCATTGGATGAAAACAGACCTGGCAAAGCCTGCATTTGTTGTCCATCTGACATAGATTCACTCTTGGAAAGCAAGTTGCAGAGCTTGACCCAGAGAAAGAACTGCAACAGTCCCAAGTCAGGATTCTTGTGACTTGGAGGAGAAATTTCACGTGTTGGTGTTCCCACCTGTTTGCTCCCCCTGTTCTTCAAGCTGGTACAGGACACATGTTTGGAAGGTGCTGTGAAAGGAGGCTTGACAAGTTGCTGCAGAGCATCCAGCATATGGTACACTCTGCTGTCACCATGAACAAAAATTGAAGGCTCCTTTTTGTGTTGATTTTTTAAAACATTCACTGCATTTTTCTTCTTCCTTTTATTTATTCAGTTTCTTACTGTTCAACGCCAGCCCAGGCTTTCATATTCACTGCTCTAAATCGTTCCATCATCCATCTCCTTTAATCTCAAAATATTTGCCAAGCACAGCCTGACAGATCTCATTCTAACCACTTCACCCTTAGTTTGTCTGCACATTTTGACTATTTGCAAAAGTAGTATGTAATATGTCAGTATCTTTGCAATTTAGTATAGTTTTCCTCCTATACTAAAAGTGAGCTAAATATCTAACAATGACATATCCTTTCAGTACTTCAACTTTAAGGTGCTGAATTTATTTCTCTGCCTGCTCAATACACATTCATGAACTCAACTGCAACATGATATAAACATATTTAACAAATTACATAAAAATTAAACAATGATAACTTGCCTTTATTTAAGCTGAATAAAGAGGAGAATATAAGGCACAGAAAGTGAACAAAGTCCAGTTTAAGCTGGGGATTACCTTTGTTTTTAAAAAGAAATTGATTCATTGATTCAGCTTGTGTCCACTGTGCTAGAGCTAAAAATTATTTACTTTACTTTAATATTGTTGTTTTAATTTGAATTGCAAGAGGTCAGGTTTTATGTTCATGCTGCTAAATCTGTTTTCTGTACCATGTTTATAAATACTAGTAATAATGGATTTACAGAAGACAGAGTTGGCAGCAAAAACACCAGCAGCCAGTTGAGAGACTTGAGAGTCTGAATTAAAACAATGGTTTAAAGACAATTCCAGAATGACTAGGTAATCTTTATCTTACACTCATATTTGCTAATTCTACAGACAAGATATTGATATCTATCCTCCATTTTCTGCATTATGTAACAAACTCGGACCATGTTCCTCAGACATGTATTTTAGTTATACAGGTTTAAAATGATGTAATTTCTGTGCTGCATTATAATTGTCACTTTAAAAATAGTTTTTTATGGTACAGAATAGGGCTAATTTGCACGAAAAAAAAATACCCTATTCAAGAAAATCTCAGTTCAGCAGAAAGATCTTTAGTAACACTAACCTCGCAAATTCTTGACAAAATCCTCTAATTTCATTTTCCGTTCTGGTTTCACATTGGGACTGTACATGTCTGTGTTCAACAAAATGATTGCAAAGGCTAGGATGAAGATGGTATCAGGATTTCGGAACTGTCGCACAACCCCCGAATTGCAGATACAGTATCTTTGGCTACAAGAGAAGGAAAAAAAGATATTGCACATACTGTAATATTATGTCAACAGAGAGGTAACATCAGTAGTTGTATGAGAACTTCTCCAAAGTAATAATCTCTTACCAAACAGTTGCCTTACTCATGCCTTCCTTCAGACTCAGCCACCCACATTCATCTCTGCCATCTCCAATCAGTTCCAAATCTCTCAGCCTTTCCTTCACTTTGCATCTAACAAGCAGCCACCTCCCTTCCTCTTTGCCCCAAATTGGCCATGAGAGAGGTCTGTCATATCTAATATGGGAGCACAGCTAGGTTTGGGATTTTAGGAGTAGGCATGGAGCAAGTAAGGAATATATACCTCTTCCTCCAGCCTTGTTACTGGTGGAGACTCCCTCTTCTTGCATCTTTTCTGGATTCTTCTCCTTGACTCTCATATATGTTGCATGATTGCTGACAGCACAGCTGAAAGGCCCCTGTTCTGGGTCCAATGAAGGGAACTGCTCTAAACAGTCTCCCTCCTAACTGCTCCTCCATTAGCTCCGCCTCGAGAGAAGCAGTGAGAACCTATGGCTGGAGCAATCTGTGTGGGAGAGATAGAATCTGTGAATGGAGGAGGTGCTTTTTCTCCCCAAACTGACTATTCCTCCAATCACAGCTCTACAGTCACTTCCTGTATTTTTTAATCTCAGTATTTTATTATTATTTTTACTTTTGGTGTTGAAGCTGTCGAACTAGAACAATTTTACTACAGAATATATCTGTGACAGCTACTGTTGTACGTTTACCTACCCCTTTTCCCCTTGACCCCATAAATGGTATGACACCTGATGAAGGGGGCAGTGATGTACATAAACACCAAATAACTGAGATTAAGAAACAAGTGTCTGAAGGAAGAATGGAGGGTTGGGGGAAGAGGTTGGTATATCCTAAACCCTGAATAAGTTCAACTGATGCTATTAACTTTTATGGAATGGCATGAAACTTGTTTGCAGTCAAACTTTAATAGTCTTTAAGTCCAAGTCTGGCTACCTTGAATCCATGTAAGCCTATAAGGTGAATAATGTGGCATAACTGTGTTATTGCAAAAGGAACTCAACAGACAAAACTTGCAGAATGATGCTCTAAATAAGATTAATTAATAAGTTAAAGCTATTGTGAAAGTCATGACAATTTTTAAAAATTCAACAATGGGCTGAAGACATCACTGGCTAGGTCAATATCTATTGCCCATTCCTAATTGCCCAGAGGCATTTAAGAGTCAACCACATTGCTGTAAGTTTGGAGTCACATGGAGGCCAGAACAGGTACGGATGGTAGATTCCTTCCCTAAAGGACATTAGTGAACCAGATGGGTTTTCCAACAATTGACAATGGATTCATTGAATTCAAATTCCACTATCTGCCATGGCAGGATTTGAACCCAGGACATTACCTCGGTCTGCAGATTAACAGTCCAGTGATAATGCCACTGGGCCATCTCCCTCCCACGCACCACATGTGCTAGCTGTTTGATAACAAAGGTCAGCAGAAATGAGATTATTGTCTCAGTAGTCATGGAAGGGCTGCTGAACAGGGTACAACCTACATAAGAGGGTATATGAATAGGAAGGGTTTGAAGGGATATGGGCCGGGTGCTGGCAGGTGGGACTAGATTGGGTTGGGATATCTGGTCGGCATGGACGGGTTGGACCGAAGGATCTGTTTCCAAGCTGTATCACTCTATGACTCTATAAGATCAAAATATTTGATGAGGCTGCCAAGAGACAACAGGCCAACTGCTGTGCCTGAAGAAGGCAACTTCGGACTTCCAATGCCGAACACAATGGGAAGCAAGTACTGCAAGGGACATAAAAAAATTGTGCCTTACATGATAACTGGTTAGCTCAGGACAAAGTTGGCAATAAATTTCTTCGAGATCAGAGAAGAGACCCATGATTCTGAGTCACAAAAAAGTCCAGGTAACTTTGCACATACGGATGCTAGCTAGCTCACAATGGAGCAGTCATCAACTACTTGGAAACTGAAACGAGAGAAGTGATCTCACCCTTCATTCCAAACTCAGGAAATTTGAAACTTGGATGTATGAGTACAAGTCTTACAAGTATATGATTCTTTTTGCGAGCCTAATCAAAAGTGTGCAAACAATAATTTTAGTGTCATGAGTTGTTGATATCCAAAGTAAATTAAAAAAAGGGTTAGTAACATGCAAAGTGTGTTATTTCGGTAGAATACAACTCTGCCTTTAAGAAAGTTCACCTTTAAGGATCGTATGTGCTGTGTGCATACAATGTTGTGACTTTGCCTGGCAACTAGTCTGCTGTGTGTCTCCAAGTTGTTCAATACACAGAAATCAGTTGGTTTGTTGTAATGTCTGTTTTATAACTTGTAATATGTTTCACTGTTTCATGAACCCATCCCTAATAAGCAAATCATTATTAGGCCATCATCAACATGGCAGGAATGAACAGTAGTGGAATAACATCACGCTGAAGTCATCATCATGGCACAATCAACCAGCATGTTAATCCATTGGTACACACATGCTCAACATTCATCAATTATGCTAAAATGCATGAGACAACTCTCAATGTCTTTGTTCATTACAGCATCATGTATTGAAAAACTGGGAAGCATACAATTCCCTAACAAAAGTTCAGTTTAACTCATTTCAGAAAGGCAAGTGATCAGGATGTGTCAGAACAAGCAAGCAAGTGAAGGTCAAAAACACATTATCACAATGTCCTCAAAATTCCCTTGTTGAAATTCAGACAGAATTTGGAAAGTTTAATCTGCATGCAGAGCTATGCTTTCTAGATTTGGGTGTATCTGATACATTAAATTAAACTGTTAAGATTCACTGAGCAACTGGGGACAAAAATCTACACAGACTGACCACATCAGGATTAACAGCCAAACAGCTAAAGATGCTCAAAAAAAAAGAACCTTATTAGATGATCATTTCAGAGTCAGATTAACTTTCCATATTTATTAAATACAATGCATAATATTTAGACATAAACCTTTGCATTCATAGACCATATCATCGGCATATACAGAGAAAAGGTCTCATGAATTTTCAGTTGAAGAGTTAACAAATAACATTGTTGAGTTGATGATCACATTCATCTCCATGGAACATATCCTGAAAGATTTTTTAGACAAACCTAAAACTCAAAAGGTATGGAAGTATGGATGCAAGTGCAAAGCAATCCTTACAGGTTGACAAAACTAACAGGTCCTGAGTAACTCTACAGTTAAAACAAATCACTAGAATATACAAATATAGTAAGACATGCACGAAGGAAATACTTGCCCAGTATTCAATCAAATTTGCAAGGCATATGGGCTAAGGCGGCCACTGGCAGAAGCAATGCACTAGAGCAAAGGCTGTGCGGCTACAAAGAACCGTGCACCAAATCAAATGCACCACATGTAAAGAACATTGCACAGTTAGAATAAAGACCTTGTTATTTCAGCAAAAATGTCTAAATTAAATGATCAACAAACCAGAAAGTGACAGCATACATGACAAGACAAAGAGCGAGAAGCACATCTCTTACATGGTCAGTCTCATAGAAATCATCAATTTTATCACACCATTCCAACTGTTTGCAAAAATTCAATTATCCATCTTCAGGCAACTGGCAACTATTTGTTATTGGCTAAGATTAACACAGGGTAACTTCTATGATATTAGCCCAGTAATTTTTTTTTTTAACAACCTTCCCACATGAAGAAAGCAATGAATGCAAACCATGTGGCAAACAACTATTCAGCATTTCATGTGCAGGATTGCAATGCTGGAGTGCAAGTACTATCAATCTATCAGGACATCACAGATGTTCGACATCACAGGCATGCTGTATCAACAAATGCAATTGTACCAGCTTGATGTGACCTCATACTTGTTGCAATCAAAGGAATCAAACATCAGAGATGCAATAGAAACTGCAGCGGACTATTCAAGAAACACTTTCAGAGCTAAATATAAAAAGAGCAGAACACTTCACCTTCTTCTGAATTACTGGAACTAAAATCTCAGCTGTCTACTATGGATTAAAAAAAAGCAAGTTCAAAGGAAAAAAGCTGAACTAATAGCTGAGAACAAATCCAAACTTGAAACGACTATTGCCACAATGAAATCCTTAGGCGATATTTTTGCTCAAGTCACAAAGCTAGATGTAGGGCTGAAAAAGAAAGAAACAAAGCAGGATGGACAAGCTCTGCATCATCAATTCAAATGAAAAGATTGCTGGTTTACAGAAAGGGCTGGTGCAATCCCCATCTAAAACATATCAGGCTCAGCAGGAATAGCTACAATAACATTGGCTTGCACTCGTAACAATGAAGGAGAAAATGACAACCCTGCAAGATCAGATGGAGATGCATTCAACCAGGAGTTGTAAATCATTCATGAGACAGTCCTTTCAGAAATAAAGGAAAGTAATGACACTCTATTGAAGGAACTCAAGCAAAGCATAAAGGAAGCCACTGAAACAGCAAGTAAGGAGATCCAGGCTTCAAAGAAAACCAAAATCCAAAAAACATTGAGAAGGCTGGACAATTATTACAGAAGAAACTATACATCAGATAGGCAGAAGGCTACAACAACTTGGACAGAAATAGAAGGATTCAGGATGTAAGACCAGAAGCTTTAACATGAGCTAGAAATGTAAAGGAATAAATCTATAAATTCCAAGTGGCAACAGCTTGAGGAACCAGATCATTTAGAGGAAAACCCAGAAAAAAAGCTTAGTTGCCATATCTCAGGACAAACAAATTCTGGAACAGCAAATGCAGTCAATGAAATGAAAAACTGACAGCCCAAACATGGATGACAGACAACATGAATGGTGACCTCCAATCAATGTCACCGTCATGAGATCTGATATATCAACAACTCTATATTTGAGACCAACAAGCTTGCTTGTTACTGCAAATGGTTTAACTTTCATTTGGAAAGGAGAGGGTGTTGTAAGTGTTCCTTGCCTTTAAGAGAGCCTATTTTTAAAAGGAGTCCATGTGCTGTGTGTATACAATGTTGTGACTCTGCCTGACTGTGAGTCTGCACAGAAAACAGTTGGTTGCTTTAATTTCTGCTTCAGAATCTGTAGCATGCTTTGCAGTTTTAGAAAAAACAACCTACAGGGATAATCAATCCTTGTTAATCAACCGATTATCAAAATGTTAACACGACAGCTACAATGAGGAGAACTACTTCATTGCAGTAAAAGATCACGGTGTTGCATATATGTGCATGCAATTTGGTTTGCATGTTATTTAAAACAAAAAGGAAAAGTAGGAAAAAAATAAGAAAAAAACCTTGGATTTACAACTGGAGGTTATCCCAAAACACTATCTACTGAGTAAGGTTACAGAGTAAGGAATACCAAACTCAAAGAGTTTAAAAGTAAGGAGAATTTTGTTAAAAATTCCGACAATAGGATTCAGGGAACTTACGTAGGGTAGGATGTGAGAGTGATGGTCAAGTGGGACTGTGGTGTTAGATAACTCATGAGCAACATATGTTGTGAATAATCTGAAATTCATAGAGGGAGGAAGGTAGGAGGCTGACCAGTACAGGATTAGATCAATCAAGTCAGGGTGGGGAAGCAAAGATAATAGTTTCATTAAGAAAAGGGCTTTGTAAGAAGAGGACAGGGAGAAGCGCAACTGAAAAGAGTTATGACGAGTAGACAGGTAGAATAGCACATGTGGAATGGATGTGCTGGTAGAAGGCATGACTGGAATCGAATAAAACTTAAGACAGGGACAGGGAAGTTTCAAAATGGGTAAGCTTGGACGGGTGTCAAAAGACAATTGGCAAGAAGCATCTATTATAATAAAAAATACAATAAGAACACAGCAATTAATAGATCAAGTGGACTGTAATTTCAATCACAGATTTTGAGAAAATGTTCTAAGGTCTCTCGTGGTACTGTGGTAGTGTATATATCTCTGGATCAGGAATCACAGGTTCAAGTCCCATCTGTTCCAGAAGTCAGTAATAACATCTTTGAACAGATTATCTTGACAGAATGCTCTGCATTTTAGTCCAAAAATCCCACAGCAGTTCTTATTGGATTGTTGGTCAGACCAAAACCTAACTGATGTACTAGAAATGTTATTATGACACCGACTTTGTAAAAACAATACATCAAGTTAATCAACACAGCATTTCATAATTTTTAAAAATTTCCTCCTTGATTTTCAAGACAACAGGATTCTTTGCGGTGCACTATGTACACATTGCAGGATGAGGTGGATAATCTAGAAGATTGCAGCCAAATGGAAACTTCACAACTGAAAATCGTTTGAGTCAAAGATGTGAAGTTGAGATGTAGTCTGAAAAAATAACTTGATAGGAATTCTCTTTCAAGACACTGGAAACTACCTGTTTAATAGCTTAAACGTTCTGAAGCTCCTTGTCCCAGAGATCACTTATCCCCGCTTCTGACAGGTGTAAATTATACAATCTTAATCCCCAAGGTCATTTTACACATTTAAAATCTTATTGTACAATGGCATCTGGCACTTTGTTAACAGAAAGCAGAGAGGTAAGTATTTTGCTGTTTTTCCCTCTCTTGCCCCTGACCCCACTCTCTCCCCCACTCCCCAATGCAGATAAAGGTGAAAGCAAAACTTCACACATAACATGTTGCAATAAAACATGCGTTCACAACACCAACCTCAAGAATTGAGATATCCCTAAGTAATTTGTTTTGTCTGGATTTGTTGTGAAAATGCATTCCTGGATAGGAATTTCCCCAGAGTTGTAAATCTAACCTTTATAAATCACTCACTCTGCCTCAATGTCTTGTTAACTCTGCACAACACATATTAGACAGGACGGGAGGGTTTTCAAAAAGATACAGGAAATATCTGAAAGAATGTTTCCAGAGATGTTGGACTTTGATTCCATGGATAGCTGGTGCTATTCTCTTTGGATAAAGGAAGGTTGTAAGACATTGGGTAAATGTGTTCAAAAATATGAGAGATAGATAGTGAAAAACTTCCTACTGATTTAAGGATTGAGAACAAATTGACACCAATTTAAGGTTGTGCTGTATTTTTGCCAATCACATGAGAAAAAGCTTTTTCATGCAGTGAGTGCTTAGGATCATAAATGCACTGCAGGAGAGTCAATTGTGACTTGGAAAAGGAATGGAATTATTATCTGAAACAAATCAAAAAGCAGGGCTACAGGAAAAGGACAGGGTGTTAGACTAGCAGAATTGCTTTTGCAGGAAGCAACATTGTTTTTTTAAACGCTGAGTTACTTAGTCATAAAGGAAAGAAAACTTGTCAACTATTACCTGCATTATGTACTCAAAAATGATTTATCAACAACCACGTAGACCATGAACCACAATACCTGAAAGCCTCGATGAGACGTTCTACTTTCTGTGCCTCTCCTTGGACCCGAATGTGTGCCTGGAACTTTCTGAGAGCTTCATCTAATTCCATGCCTGAAAAGTCCATCTCGTCAACAACACAACTGAAATAAAACAAATGTCATTGATTAATTGGCATGATTTAAGGTATTCTAGTATTTAGAGTGCAGAAAAATGCTTCTTCTAAACAATTTTTATAAACATTTTTTGCTACTCTCCTTGGAGCAAAATAACTTAAGCTTGTGACATCGTTAACCACCATTTTGAATGAGCACGATGACTGTTCTCCATTAAGTTGCAGTTGGGGCCTAAGATTAAATAATTCTGTGGCTACATAAACAATCTTGGAATCTTGCCCACCACACTTTTCTTCACTAAATAGTTTGTATAAAATGATAAAGTTGCTTGGATTTCACTCAATAATAATAATTTAGTGCCCTAAATCCTTTTAAGACTTTTTCAGTCCTCAAGATCTCTCAAAGGTCAACTCAGTGACCAAGGTTTAGGTCAACCTTCCTAATATTTTGGTCGACTTTCTTCACATGGTTGTGGAGCAAAGAATATTAGAGTCATCAGGCCTTAAAAGCTAGCAAAGGCATGATGTGAACTATATTTTCTCACTTGACTGATCTTTTTACAGAAAACTTGGAAGCATCTGTGTCTGTTCAACTTCCTTAATACTTCAAGTCAATGACATTCCTAATAAGTTTTGAAAAGTCTTTGGATGTAGTATTACCAATATAATGGGAAACCTTTGATAAAGTTCCATAACAAAGGCTATTTCAAATATTTAAAATGATGGAAGCCAATGTAAAACTGTGAAATATTTGCATAGAAATAGTTTGGGCTTGTTGCAGAAGTGATATGGGGTTGCAGGAATTTAGACTCCTTCTGAGAATTTATTGAAAGAGGGATGACCTATACCAACTTCAAGCGAGAAAAAAAATTAACATTAAAGTCTACTTTACATTTTCATCTATTCAGCACACTTTTATAACTACTAAAGTGACATGCCAACTAAATGCAAACAATAATTCCAGCAATGGGCTTACATATCTAAATCATAAAAAGAATCAAAAACATATTAGATGACTCCACCTAGCAGATGAATAATTTCCACAATCTCCGTGGTGCTCTGTGTTGTTTTGATTCTTATTTTGGTCTACTTATGATTATTCCCTATTGTATCATTGAGCAACATTGCAAAATCAATGAATTTAGGTAAGAACAGTTCCTCAGTTGTGAAATTAGAGACAAGTAGATCAGCCATTTTTAACACTGACTGATTTATATCAGCAGGTAATGATCAGAAATACTATGTGCTTTAGAGACATTTGCAGATTATGCTAAACAGAGGCAGGATTGACAAAGTAAACTCTGAGGTAATAATAGACAAAACTGGTTTAAAACAGTTTATAACAAATAGAATTATGAATTTTGTCTCCTATCTCATCTTCAATGAATAAATGCAGAGCAGGACCTTACACACAGTGACAATCAAATTTCAGGTGTGTAGCATACAAAAAAAATTTGAAAAATGAAATGCAATCCTAAGGGTGTAGTAAGTTCTAATTAGGACATGGTGTTATAACCATGAGCTGCTCCTTACCCAGATTATAAACAGGATTGTGAATATGCTTTGCTTCAGGTACTGTGACATGCAATGAAAAGGGAGTGCGGTTACATTTCACATCCTAAGAACCTTTTCATTATTTCAGAATCTTCTTATGACAAGTTTAAATTTGCTATTTTTCTGCCAAGAGGCCAGAATCTATTTTCCTTGTAGTTGTCTGGAAACTGCCAGTGTGTAAACATGTTTTGTTTGCATATGATTATATTTTGATCAGAAACCCATTAATATAAGCAACTCGATCAAAGTAAAAATTCAATACAACCAAATGTTTTGTGCTGCAAAAAAAAAAACACTGGAGTCGGAAGTGTATGTTGAAACAAGATGACAAACTTATCTATGCCATTATTTATTTGGCTTATACTCCAGTAACTAATCAATGGCCTCAGAGCACAGCTGTTAGCATCTTCAGATGACTAACAGCTTTATTTCATTATGAAAATGTATATCTTCTCTCATTCCATATTGTACACAGATAATTGGAAGGTGTATCTCCTTCAAATCTGTCGCAACTCTCCAGTTCTTCTGGGCCTACTGACATAGGTGCACACACCAGGAAAATGATTTATAGATTAATCCTTATATTCAAGTTTTTCTTATAGTCAGTTATCAGTTAGGTCAGGAGAGATTACTAGCATTTGTACTTTTAAAAAAATGTTTATACTTAAGAAATGAAAGTTACTTTTCCAAAACAAGGTCAGCCGTATTGTTATTACTCAACTTCCCTTTTGACAGATCAGCTTAATAGCCAAATATGAATTTATGGGCAACTCTGCATAGAGTCACAGAGGTGTACAGCATGGAAACAGATCCTTCGGTCCAACTTGTCCATGCCAACCAGATATCCTAATTTAATCTAGTCCCATTTGCCAGCACTTGGCCTGTATCTCTCTAAACCCTTCCTATTCATATACCCATCCAGATGCCTTTTAAATGCTGTAATTGTACCAGTTTCCACCACAGACAACTAACATTAGTATTCTTTCTTGAAAAGGAAAGCAAAGACAGCAAGAAGCAGCATTCAAAATGCATTTCAGTTGCATTTGCAGCTGTCAGGGAGTAGATGACTGGTTAAGCATTTCAAAGAACAAATGGAAGAGAGATATTAAAGCATCAAGAAATTGCAGTGTTTGCTAAACCAAATCATTTAGATTGTTCCTTGCAAATCAAAACTGTAACATCTGGCCCAGGGGTCTAATATATGGGACATTTAACCCAGGAAAGATCTCATTATTTTGTTTTTGGACTAAAACTTGCAAAAGATGGTTTATTTTATTATTCAAGGAATATGGGTGTCAGTGTCTTGGCCAGTATTTTATTGCCCATCCCTAACTGCCTGGAGGTAATAAACAGTCAAATTCATTGTTGTAGGTCTGGAGTCACATGTAGGCCAGATTAGGTAAGCTTCCCTCCCAAAGGACATTAATAAACCAGATGCATTCCTATGACAAGTGACAATGTTTTCATGGTCATAATTATGCTCTTAATTTGTTATTTAATTTAAATTTCACCATCTGCCCTGGCAGGATTCGAATCCAGGCCCCAGAACATTTCCTGATTCTCTGAATTAATAGTCTAGCGCTAATACCACAAGGTTATTGCCTCCACCCGAAGAAGCTGTGTAAGGTGTTTGCATCTTTAAAAACAAGTTAATAGAATGCATTGAGAGTTGCATATACAATGTTGCCTTATTCAGGCAATGAGGGAGAATTCCAGACAAGTGAACACTAGTGATGGGGTCAGGAGAGCTCATTATAACAGCAGCCTCCTAACTGGATGTTAGGCAGATGATGAACATAGCAGGAACATCTAACCTAAGAAGAGAAAGCATCCATGACTCCTTAGTTCAAGTGATGTAGTTAAAGGAAATCACCATCAGCTGGTTATTCTCCTTTGCTTTTTCCTCTATGAGCTGCACTCTCTTAAATCCCCTTTGAAAAGTCAGGGAGATACCGTATCTTCAAAGACACTGAAAAGGTAAATCGTCAACCAATGAATAAAAGCCTGAGAATTGGCATACTCATTGTTCTAACTTACAGGCAAGGTGCCAAATCAAATCTACCTGATCTAATTAAGTTCTATGATTTAAACCCAATCTTCTTTGATTCTAATCTCCACGCACACAGATTGTCTATCTGTCTGTCTCAGTTAAAGGATAAATTAAAGAAAAATGAAAGAAATAATTGGCTAGATAATTAAGCAGTTTCCACCATCCAGAATATCATAGGCACATGGGATTGTACTTTGCTTGGTTTCTGAAGATACCAGTTAATACAAATAGCTTCTAGTAGGCTCAGAGGAATATTCAGTTAATTCTTATAACTGGGATTCTATTCTCCCAACGTTGATCAAGTTGACAACGGGAGGATAACCTGACAGCAATCAACCTCCATAAGATAGCTTTAGTAGTCACAATCCTTCTGACAAAATACACAGTTCAAAACTTGGTTTCACTTTGTGCTTTTTTCTGCTTGGCACTCACCACCCTGTGATGGCCCCTGTTAATATTTAAACATCTGCTATCTGTTTTTGGATGTTTTGTTCTGGAGATGCATTATGCTCGGTCATCTTTGAACAAGAATCAGCCTGCAATTAACTTACAGGTGTGATGAACCAATAAATCAGTTTGTATGTTGTCCTACTTAAAAAAAGAGCAAGCTGCTGCTCACATTTCAAAGGTTACCTTCAGACCTCAACTTTCAGTTCACAGCTACAAATCAATATGATAGAAATAAAGAAAAATATAGCGAAGGTTCTGAAAATATCAGCAGCAGAATCAGAAGGAACCAAAAAAAAAAAATCTATGTCAATGATCTGGACTGGCAGTTAAATACCCAAGGATTTACAACTTATCAAAAAGACAGGGAGATGGGCAGAGGGGGCGCAGGGTTGCCTTGTTAGCTAAGAATGAAATTAAATCTATGACACTGAATGACATTGGGTCAGATGACGTGGAGCCTGTGTGAATGGAGTTGAGGAACCACAAAGGCAAAAAAAAAACATAATGGGAGTTATATACAGACCTCCAAACAGTGATCAGGACCAACGGCACAAGATGTACCAAGAAATAGATAGGGCATGTCAGAAAGGCAAGGTCACAGTGGTCATTGGGGGCTTCACTATGCAGGTGGACTGGGTGAATAATGTTGCTGGTGATCTAAAGAAAGGGAGTTCTTGGAATGCTTACAGAATGGCTTTTTGGAACAGCTTGTGATGGAGCTCACAAGGAAGCAGGCTATTCTGGACTTAGTGCTATCAAATGAGCCAGACTTTATAAAAGATCTTAAAGTAGGGGAACACTCAGGAGGCAGCAATCATAATGTGGTAGATTTCAGTTTGCAGTGTGAAAAAGAGAAGGCAAAATCAGATGTAATGGCATTACAGTTAAATAAAGTTAATTACAGGGGCACGAGGGAGGAACTGACAAAGATCGACTGGAAGCAGAGCCGAGTGGAGAAGTCAGTAGAGCAACAGTGGCAGGAGTTTCTGGGTATTCACCGAGTTGGATGCAATATTCCCAATGCACTGCTCTCTTAACTGTTCCTTAATGACTTGACTACTTTGCTCTGAGGTTTACCTGAAGAAGGGCTTATGCCCGAAACGTCGATTCTCCTGTTCCCTGGATGCTGCCTGACCTGCTGCGCTTTTCCAGCAACACATTTCCAGCAGTTACCTCCAAAATAGTAAAATATAGAAAACTGGGTAACTTCAGAATAGTGAAAATTGTGATTTCTTTTGTGCGATACTTACTCAAGTACATCTCTGTTGAACTGCTTCTGCCGATTGCCTAAAAACTCGCCAATCATCTGCCTGCTGAGACCTTTCCGCTGAAGGAGGAAGTGAGCAATACCAACAGGTGTATCAGGAACAAAGCCACGCTCAATCAGATACTGCACACCTTTCTCAGGCTTTCTATGCAAAGAAATGAAAGTCAGTTAGATATTTCCAAAAATGATGTGCTGTGAAATATATATCTTGAAACAAAATATTTATTGTTGTACAATAGGATTGCATATACAGAATTTCAGAAAAAAAATTATGTTGAAAGACCATCATCACCATCAAGTACCTTTAAACTACACATTCTGACTGAGACATACACCACCAATATTGGGTAAAAACCTTGGAATTCTCTACATATCAACATTGTAAAAGCTCTGTAAAAAGGCAATCCTTTCTCAGTAGAAAGGATTGGCAACCAATGCCAATATTATATTCATTGAGAACAGTTACACCACTCTGGAAGCAGAGTCACACAGCACACAAACAGACCTTTCAGTCCAACTCATCCACATTGATCAGGCATCCCAATCTGACCTAGTCCCATTTGCCAGCATTTGGCTCAGATCTCTCTAAACTTTTTCCATTCATATACCCATCCAAATGCCTTTTAAATGCTGTAATTGTACCAGCCTCCATCACTTCCTCTGGCAGTTCATTCCATACACACACCACCCTCTGTGTGAAAATGTTTCCCCTTGGGTCCTTTTTAAGGTGGTTCATACTGCTTCCTCACTGCACCAAGGACATCCGTTTGATTCCAGTCTTGACACGTGTCGGGTTTACATGTTCCCATGTCTGCGAGGGCTTCCTCCAGGTGTTCTGGTTTCCTTTCATGGTCCAAAGATATGCAAGTTAGGTGGATTGGCTACTGTACAATGTAGGGTTAAGGTGAAGTTTTGGGTTGGGTGCGGTGCTCTGAGGGTCAGTACAGATTCAATGCACGGAATGGCCTTTTTTTGGACTGGCCACCAAATCACCATGATTTTTTTTTGTTTTGTTTTGAACTATCAGTAATCACCCAGGAAGCCCATTTTTGGCAATGCAAACCATCAAAAGGATGGGGGAATGGGTTAAGGAGATCAGGAAGGGATTAAATAAAAATGGAGTCAGAAATAAGATCATAACACTTAGGAGCAGAAATTAGGCCATTCAGACAATCAAGTCTGCTTTGTCATCCAATTATTGGTAAGTTTCTCGTCCACATTCCCCTGCCTTCTCCACGTAACCCTGATTTCCCTTGACAATCTCAGTCTTAAATACACTTGAGCCTTCTGTGGCAATGGAGCTGAAACGCAACCAAAAAAACACAATGTTTTCAAATAACTAAAGAGGGGTTGCAATTGTCCACAACCAAAATAAACATGGCCCACAGATTCCATATCGCCACAAAATGAATAGCTAGCTGGGTGAACCTGAACCACCACAATATGTGGTTATTGACATTCTAACTTTAGTTTTCTTTTTCTAAGTGGTTTTTGGCTTTATGCATATTCATCACTCTGGGAGCATATTTGTTTGCAATCTTTTGTGTAACATGATAATGAT
Organism: Chiloscyllium plagiosum; assembly: GCF_004010195.1. Taxonomy (NCBI): domain Eukaryota; kingdom Metazoa; phylum Chordata; class Chondrichthyes; order Orectolobiformes; family Hemiscylliidae; genus Chiloscyllium; species Chiloscyllium plagiosum. The sequence goes on from NC_057727.1 coordinate 24,857,635, forward strand.
AACTGCAATATAAATAATGACGTTGAGCTCAGAATATATTAGCAGCAGTTTGATGTGCAATTGAACTAGCCATTTAAAAGCAAAAAAACAGCAGCTTTCAGTCAGAACCTTTAAGCAACAAAATAGCTGGTGCAGTATGAGCTTACACTGCTTTGCAACTTAATTTATATGTCTAAGTACTTCCCCAGTACTCCCCATCCACATTCATGGCAGTGACTCAATTATGAATGGAAGAACAATAATACAATTATATTTGTTAACAAAGTCTCTCTTCAAAACAAAATCAGTACAAAATGTACTTTGGAATAAATATCACTTGCCCTACCCTTCCTTCTTATTCATTGCAGTATCATAAAGGTATTAACAGAACACCATTTGATGTGCCGCTGTTGCTGGTTGTTGATTGGAAAGCTTCTGACAAAACTCCATGAGATCAGTGATCTAATTTCTAAAGTTATGCTGCTTTCAGTATCACAACTTCAAATCCTTCTGAATGGAATTCAGTGCAAAATGTCTCAATTTGAGAACAGAGTAAAAGAAAAAGTGAAAAACCATAGTTTGTGGACTTTACTTCTATTAAAATAAGATTTCAGGTCAGGTCTTGAGAGCATATCTATCTATAAATGGACTTTAAATTGTTTCAGGAAGCCATTTGCCTTGTCATGTCTATGCTGATTCTCTGCTGAAGCAACTCCGTTAGGTCACTCACCCTTCCCCCTGGCCCTTCTCTCTTCAGATACTTACGTAATTTCCTTTTGAAAACCAAGATTCAATCTGTATTTCACATTTTCAGTGAATGTATTCAAGATTCGCTAACACCTTCCAAACATGTGACCACTACCATCTAGAAGGACAAGAGCAGCGATTACATGGGACCAGCACCACCTGCAAGTTCCCCTCCATACCACTCACCATCCTGTCTTAGAATTATATTGCAGTTCCTTTAGGATCACTGGGGCAAAATTCTGGAGCTCCATTGTAGCTAAAATTACAGCAAATGGACTGCACCGGTTCAAGGCGGCGGTTCACCACAACATTCTCAAAGTCAACCCGAGATGAAGAATTAATGCCAGCCCAGCCAGTAACATGTGCATCCCATGAATGAAGAGAAAAACTGACCAATTGCTGCAAAAAAAATGTTGTCTTTGCTTGTTGTGTCATTTATCTCAATGAGAACTGTTTCTTTCTTTACACTCTTTTCCCTCATGATTTTGAGCACCTCTTTCAAACTTCACCAATTTAACCATATAACTGAAATTCTTCATATCTGGAACCAATCATGTAAATATTCTGTGCACCTTTTCAATTACCTTCACATTCTTCCGAAAGTGTGTTACCAGCACTAGGCACAATACCCCAGATATGGCTAAAGCTATGTTGTGTACTGTAACTTCTTTGCTTTTGAGATTTGCTGTGGCTAATTCTAAAGCTCAGGATCCCACATATCTAATTAACTACTTTCACATCCTACACTGCCACTTTCAATAATTTGTGGACTTAGAACCTCCTCCATCCCCTTAAGAGTTGACTTTTTAAAAAAAAATTGTTTGTCCTCATGCTTTCTTTCAGCACATATTGCTTCTCTGCTTTAAATTTCACCAAACACAAGTAAAGCAACTGTAAGATCTACTGAATTCCATCATAGTCCTTCTCACAGATAACAATTCTTCCAAATTGTGTGTCAACTGTAAAGTTTGAAATGGTGCCCTGCGTATCTAAGTCATCAATATAGATCAATTAAAGCCATGGCCAGTGGGTTGAGTGACAGCTCACCATTATTTTCTGCCTCTACCCAGAGGCTGAAAACAAAATTCCTATAGTTATTTTCAACCTATTCAGATATATTATTAAAAATCACACAACACCAGGTTATAGTCCAACAGGTTTATTTGGAAGTAACTAGCTTTCAGAGTGCTGCTCCGTCAACACAGCTACCTGATGACGGAGCAGCTCTCTGAAAGACAATATTTCCAAATAAACCTATTGGACTACAACCTGATGTTGTGCGATTTTTAACTTTGTCCATCCCTCTCTAACACCGGCACATCCACATCACAGGTATTTTATTGTTATGAAGATGTGGGTGTACTGTATTTTTAAGAGAGTTAAAAGCTAGCAGAACTACCTGACAGCACCAAGTGTTCTCAGTAAGGTCACAATGTGACACTTGGTCAAAAGCTAGATTAGCTGCTTGCCTGGAAATGACAAAACAGATTCGAATTAGGCCAATCAGTTTAATTTGTACCCCGAAAAATATCAAATGCCAAACAAGTTTGAATTTAGTACATTAACAATCTTAAAAGCCAAATGACACAATCCGATGCTTTGGGGATACAAGACCGCGGGAAATTGAACAGTTGCCACGCCACCAGCACAGAGACTGCCCAAAAAATAGCTCTCTTAATAACTCTTTATCAATCCGTGACCTGTGAAGCATAACCCCTAAGAAGGAAGATCCAAATAAAAGAGATGACAGCTGGCTAGTTTTGAAAACTTGAATTTTTGGTAAATCTGAATTGGGGGGTGGGGGTTAACTGGACTAGTATTGCAGAAGGGGAAGGTAAAAGATAGGTTAGAGGAAGGAGTTGTAAATAGTTGTTAGTTAATTATTCTCTGTTACACTTTAAGAAACAAGTTGTTAATTTTTACTGTAAGTAGTTCTTGGCTTCTCGAATTTTCACAGATTACTGCATGGGCTAAATCTTTTCCGTGCTGCTGGTTTAAATTAAGCAGGAGGGCTCACCAGTGTCCTAATTTATGAAAACTTCTAGAGCAAGTAGGACTTGAACCCATACATTCTAACAACTAGCATATGCATTTTCCTTGTTTAAATCTTGCTATTTATCTCTTACATTATTCGGGGAGCACTGTTCTCTTTTATCTTACTTGTAATACAAAGATGGAGAGATTCAATTTGGCAGGAGAAATGATAAGCCATGGCCTGTTCCAAGCTGACTGAAACCTACCTTCTGCCAATTGGAACTTTTAGGACCATCATAAATTTGATCTTGTAAATTTGAGCTATGCAAATTTTCCAGCTTCTTTTGCCTTCACTAATTCTAAACTGCTCTTAAGTTTCATCCACATGCCTTGCAATAAGTAATATCATCAGTGTTTTCTCCGCTTAAAGTGTAGGTTTATCAGCATTCATTCCTTTTGGTTTACCACTTGCACCTAGGTCAAAACTGCAATGGTCTCCTGTGATGGACATCCAGTAAATTGAATAAAAACTTTTGTAATAGTCTATCTACATCGCAACAGGGAAAGCTTTGGGATGGTCTCAAGTAAAAATTTAAAATAATGATTTTACCTTTAACTCAACTCTGACTATTGTTATCCAAATGAGAAAATTATATTTCTACAGAATGCAATTACAGTATCTGCATACTTCCTGGATATAAGAAGTTACATGTTTACAAAGCTCGCTCTAACTTAACTTCATCTCGAAAATTTAGTTAAATATTACTTTAATATTTTATTGAAGGATAAACCTTCAATAGATGCTAGATAGAAGATTCTTTGATAAAACAAAATCAGAGGTGCATAGCTCCTTGAAAATGGAGTCACAGATAGATAGGATAGTGAAGAAAGCTTTTGCTATACTTGCCTTTATACTCAGAGCACTGAGTATACGAATTGGAGGTCATGTTGTGGCTGTATAGGACATTGGTTAGTACATTTTTGGAACAGTGTGCGCAATTCTGGTCTCCCTGCCAGAGGAAGAATGATGTGAAATTTGAAAGGGTTCAGAAAAGATTCACAAGGAGGTTGCCAGGATTGGAGGGTTTGAGTTATAGGAAGAGCCTGAATAGGCTGGGGCTATTTTCTGTGGAACATTGGAGGCTGAGGGGTGACCTTACAGATGTTTGTGAAATCATGAGAGGCATGGATAGGGTAGATAGACAAGGTCTTATCTCAGGGGTGGGGGAGTCCAAAAACTAGAAGTTATAGGTTTAAGGTGGGAGGAGAAAAATTTAAAAGACACCCAAGGGGCAACTTTTTCATGCAGAGGGTGGTGCATGCGTGCAATGAGCTGCCAAAGGAAGTGGTGGAATTTGGTACAATTACAACATTTAAAAAGGCATCTGGATGGGTATACAAATAGGAAGGGTTTAGTGGGATATGGGCCAAATTCTAGCAGATACGACTAGATTAATTTAGGATATCTGGTCAGCATGAACGAGTTGGACTGAAGGGTCTGTTTCCATGCTGTACATCTCTATGGCTCTATGCTGCAGTCACTGGAAACCTGAAATAAAAGCTGAAAGTGCTGGAGGAGCTCAGGAGGTCAGACAACATTGGAGAGAAGAACAAAGTTAACATTGAGTCCAATATTTGGAGATGCCGGTGTTGGACTGTACAAAGTTAAAAATCACACAACACCAGGTTAGAGCTCAACAGATATAATTAGAAGCGCTATTCTTTATCAGGTGGTTGTGGAGTACACAATTGTAAGACAGAATTTTTCACAAAAGTTTACAGTGCGACGTAACTGAAATTATACATTGAAAAGTACCTTGATTGTTTTTAAGTCTCTCATCTGTTAGAATGACCATGTTAGTTTCACTTCTTTCATATGTAAATCACAAAACTATTTTTAAAAGTTACATTCACAGGTTAACTTTAACAATTGGAGTCATCCAGATAATGTGTTGAAAGTGTTAGCCCTCTGTGTTCTGTTACACACTCCTATATATATATACACACACACACACACACACTCCTACAGACACACACACACTCCCACACTCACATGCACCCTCTCTCAGACTTAGACCCTTTTACACTCTCACACAGATATTCACTTTCTCACAGACACTCAAGCCTCCACCCCAGACACTCAGAGACACGCACACTCCCACACTCATACATACACCCTCTCACATACTTAGACCCCTTTACACTCACACACATATACACTCTCTTTCACAGACACTCACAAACCCCTACCCCAGGCGCGCGCACGCACACACACACACACACACGTTTGTGGGGTGAATTTGTATTTGCAGAGTTACATTATACTTTGCTCAAAAACTGCATGAATCCATGTAAGATTCTGTTATTTCATTTTTTAGACTAGAATCTGTCTAAACACTCTGGCTCAGACAACAGCACACAGGGGGCTAACACTTTCAACATATTATCCGGGCTGACTCCAATTGTTAAAGTTAACCTGAGAATGTAACTTTTAAAAAAAATTTGAGATTTACATACGAAAGAAGTGAAACTAACATGATCATTCTAACAGATGGGAAACTTAACAAACAATCAAGGTATTTTTAATGTATAATTTCAGTTACATCGCACTGTAAACTTATTCGAAAAATTGTGTATTCCACAACCACCTGAAGGAGCAGCGCTCTGAAAGCTAGTGCTTCCAATTAAACCTATTGGACCATAACCTGGTGTCATGTGATTTTTAAATTTGAGTCCAATATGACTTTCTTCGGAGCAGAAAGCCTTTGCTTTTTATTGTTTGTGCAACTTCACCACTATTCTGATAAAATAAACACAAGTAATTTGTCAACTATAATTAATTGTAATTAAATGCGGGTCTATTTGAATTGCACTCACATCAGGGTTTGTTAATTTTACTAGACATTTCCATTTAATGCTTTAACCTTTACCAGAAAAGTCATATTCTGGAACATATGATTTATGAACTAAATATTTGCAACATCTGTGAATGGTTTGGATTTGGAATGATCTGCCTAAGTGTGGTGGAGGCAGACTCCATCATGGCCTTCAATTGGATTATCTGAAGGAAGAAAAAAAATGCAGGGCTTTGGGGTTATGCACTCAATTGCTCTTGCAAAGAGTTGGCACAGATGCAATGAGCTGACTGACCACCTACTGCGCTACGACCATTCTATGATTCTCTGTACCCCTCTTGAAACAGAGCCCATTATTTCATTACAGATTTGCCTGCCAGCATTGATTCAAATTTACCTGGGCCAAATCCAGTTTTCACCTCATGTGAATTGGTTTCACTCAATTAACTTTTTTTTAAACACTTTTTTTATTAAACCATGATCATGGTCCTCCAAAGATTCCCCTACTGACATTTGATTCACTGGACTCAGCTTGTTCCCCAGAACCAGATAATGTTGGCATCCTTGTTGATGTGGAACTGAATCTTGAAAATTCTCCTGAACACACTTCTGCAAAATGAAAGACTGGAATCATCACAGCAGTGCCTCCAAACATAACGACGATGGCCAAATGTACTTCACAAAACAAACAAATTAAGTAAAATTACATATGAATTTCTACTGCCTGAATTTCACAGTTTACGACTAAATTCATAAAGTTAATATGTTATGCCTTAAATGTTCAGAATGGGGGAATGGGGAAGAAAATTATCCTGTTTGATTCCTATATTCATTTGTCTTTGAATCAAAACTGTGAAGAACATTATCTTGACAGGCTGAAAAAAGTGCCTATGCCTGGTACCTGTAATACTCTCTCTCAGAATAATAAAAGTAAATGGACTTTGCATTTCCAAATAATGTCAAAAATCACACAACACCAGGTTATAGTCCAACAGTTTTAATTGGAAACACTAGCTTTCAAAGCGCCACTCCTTCATCAGGTGGTTGTGTTTCCAGGTGCTTCCAATTAAACCTGTTGGACTATAACCTGGTGTTGTGTGCTTTTTAACTTTATACACCCCAGTCCAACACCGGCATCTCCAAATCAAATAATGTAATTTGCCTTCTTTCCATTCCACCCAAAGAGAACACCTATTATTCACTTTCCCAAGATGACAGAATACCCTGGAGCCGATCCCTCAGGCCTCTTTCAATACTGCTTTATAACTGGGCAGGACAGTAGTCTAGATTTACAGAGAGTCATAGAATTCTTTTTACAGCAGTCAGCAAGGCCCTTCAGCCCATTGTGCATCAAACATCAATTCATTCTAATCACATTTCCTGCACTTGGCCTGCAGCCTTATATGCTTATATACTGTATTGTTCACTCAAAGTGTTTCATGCTTCTTTGTAGCAAAGCAGCCCATCTGCACCCTCCCTAAAAATAGGTCAGCTGCCATATGAAACTCAGCATGGGAATGCTGCATGTTGGATATACTAGGGAATGGAAAGATGCAGTACTGAACAGAAGTATTGGTTAATGGAAGACAAACGTTGCTCCTTTCAATTTAGAGTCTTTGCATAATTGCAAAGTGACTATCATAAAGTGGGCAGAATCTTCAGTGGGTTCCTAAATGACTGTTTAGAACAGCCTGTTACTTTCGCCAAAACAAAAAAAAAACAGACTTGATTTACTACAAAGGGACTTCAATACCAGTGCTGGTCACAAATCTATTAGTTTCTGAAATCAATAGCATGCAGAGGCAATTGCAGAATAGCTCCCTTATTAAAAAAAAACTTGAAGTGCAGAGGTGTGATCAGGAGCAGGTTCATGACCAGTATGTTTTTGACTTGTCCTGTGGAATGAAATGGGTCAAGTAGACCAAGTGGCAGTAAGGGGACATTTAGGCGATCGTGCCATTACCTTCATAATAATTAGTTTAGCAATGGAAAAGAAACAAAAACAATCCAGAGTAGAAATAATTAACTGAAAGAGATCAATTTCAATGGGTGACAATAAATCTGGCCCAGATAAACTGGAGTCAGATATTGGCAAACAAAACTATAATGGTAAACTACATTGCAAATTGGAAAATGAATGCAGAAGTTGCAGTTTAAAGATTTTTAACTGGACATGTTGTCACTTCTGACAAATCATCTCAGATGTACAATTGATACAACAGAGAGAGGCTGAATGAGGAGGGTGGAATTTTATGCCATAGGGTGCTAATTCTCTTCAAACTAAGGGGTTTTTTTGGGGGGGGGGGGGGGGCGGGATTGTGATTTACTTCATGGTTGGTCTGGGTGATCACCCTCATTGAGATGTGCAGCGTCTGAATTGAGATGATCAGCATTTAAAATAGGAAACATACGTTAGATTTATTGCTGAAAATAGAGACATGCTATCAGTGTTTCATCTTGCACTCAGCAGGACAGACACAAGAACACCAATTTCAAAGGAAGTAATTTGTACTGCATGAGAAAAGATGCTGATTGGTTGATGTGTTGCCATGACAATGCACCAGTGAGTACATGGATTTATTTTCATTTTAAAAAGTCACCATGCAGGGATGAGGCAGTCTGTTGGCATAATTGCAGTGACATAGGTTCACGTCCTACATGTCAACGAGGTATGCCATAGCATGGTCCAACTGGTTCATTAAAATTAAGAAGGCATTCAATGCCTGGTTACACTCCTTTGTTTGCAGAGATAGGATCTGGAGTATGAATATCTGCAGCTTCTAGCAATGATGAATGAGTTGCACTATCAGCAAAACTGGTGATATTAAATTGGCTGTCAGTGTAATGTTTTATACTTGAGACTGATTGGGCAAAGCTTGCTGAACAAAAATGACATCGAACATTAGGTATTATTCTGAGTTTTGTATGTATGGGTTGGCCACGAATAGTCAGTACTCTGCCTATTGTGAACTCCAAAGGGACAAAGTCAATATATGGACAGCTTGCTCAAGATAAAGTAACGTCCTATTGCATTCTTTATCATCTATGACTGATTCTCTAGATAAATTAGCCATATGGTCGAGTGAATTCCGACAGCCAATTCTGAGATCCAGATGTGTTGCCAGTCTCTTAATCTATATTAATTAAACTTAGTAACTTGTGTAGTTGATTCAGTTTTAATTACACTATATACTGTATGCCGAAATAGATGGGAATTTTCTTCTAGGGCCAGTTTGATGGGATGACCGCAAATCTACAATTTGCATGCTTTTTGAACTTAATTTGCAATTTGGATTTAATATCCATATGCAGTTTAATGGGCTCTATTCCACACACAAATTCATGTTACAAATGCAGCAGTCTAGCAAGCACCCTTTTCAGGGGGCTGCTGGGAAGGTAGGTTTCCCATTTAAATTTTTACCTCATGGAATCAGCGGCCTCCACTTTCAGCAGCAGCAGGAGCAGTGAGAGCAAGGAGCAGGGGGCTACATGCTAGGTAAATGTTTCCTCTTATAGACTTACCTCGTGAATAGACAGAGCAAAGGCTCAACAGGAGTGGACGTGGACACAAGAATTGCTGGGCACAGGAATTGATATATTTGGGCTGTGGTAAAAACAATGACTGCAGATGCTGGAAACCAGATTCTGGATCAGTGGTGCTGGAAGAGCACAGCAATTCAGACAGCATCCGAGGAGCTTCGAAATCAACGTTTCGGGCAAAAGCCC
>NC_057727.1:24867991-24873493 GCF_004010195.1 Chiloscyllium plagiosum
GAGACACTATACATGTGGTGTCTCCCACACATCATCTTCCTCTAACCAAAAAAAAAACCGCGTGTGGAGGATTGGTAAGGTAAATATTTTTTCCATTTATTCAATCTCTCTCTTGGTAATTTTGAGTAAAGGGGATGGAGGCTAGGGCATTTGCATGCTCCTCTTGCAGAATGTGAGGGGTAAGGATCACCACTGGTGTCCCTGCTGACTTCATCTGTGAGAGGTGCATGCAACTGCAGCTCCTCACAGACCGCGTTAGAGAACTGGAGCTGGATGAACTTCGAATCATTCAAGAGGCAGAGGGGTTGATAGGTGTGACAACCTCCCTCTCTAAGTTACAGGACAAAAGTAACTGGGTGACCATCAGGAGGGGGAAAAGGGAATAGCAGGGAGCCCCTCTGGCCATTCCCCTCTATAATATGTATACCATTTTGGATATTGTTGGGGATGACGACTTATCAGGGGAAAGCCACAATGGCCAGGTCTCTAGCACTGAGCCTGGCTCTGTGGCTCAGAAGGGAAGTGGAGAATAGGAGAGCAATACTGATAGGGGACTCAATTGTGTGAGGGACAGACAGGATATTCTGTGGTTGTGAGCGAGACTCCCATATGGTGTGTTGCCTCCTGGGTGCCAGGGTCAGGGATGTCTCAGATCTCATCTACAGCATTCTTAAGGGGGAGGGAGAGCAGCCAGAAGTTGTGGTACACACCAGTAATTATGACATAGGTAGGGAAAGGGAGGAAGACCTGAAAACAGAATGTAGGGAGTTAGGTTGGAAGCTAGAAGGCAGGACGAGCAGAGTAGTAACCTCAGGATTGCTACCGGTGCCACATGCTAGTGAAGCTAGGAATAGGGAGTGAGTGCAGATGAACATGTGGTTGCAGGGCTCATGTAGGAGGGAGGGCTTCAGATACATGTATCATTGGGGAAGATGGGCTGCACCTGAACTGGAGGGGTACCAATACCCTGGACAGGAGGTTTGCTAGAGCTCTTCAGGAGGGTTTAAACTAGATTGACCGGGGATGGGGGGAATGGGGTTGGGAACTTGAGCTACAGATCAGATGATAGAGTAGGTAGTGATTAGCTGGATACAATCTGTGAAGAGGGATAGGCACTTGATGGGGCAAAGGTGCAGTCAGTGTGAGGGGTTGAAGTGTGTCTATTTTAATGCAAATAGTACCAGGAATAAGGGTGACGGACTCAGAACATGGATCAGCATTTGGAACTATGATGTTGTAGCCATTACAGAGAGTTTGATATCACAGGGGCAGGAATGGTTGTTGGATGTTCCAGGATTGAGATATTTCAAAAGGAATAGGGGAGAAAGTAAATAATAAAAAGGAAGGTGGAGGAGTGGCATTGCTAATCAGGGATAGTATCACAGCTGCAAAAAGTGAGATCATCGAGGAGGGTTTGTGTCTACAGAGTCAGTATGGATGGAAGTCAGAAACAGGAAAGGAGCAGTTACTTTATTGGGATTTTCTACAGAGCCCCCAGTATCAACAGAGACATGGAGCAGCAGATTAGGAGGCAAGTTTTGGAATTGTGTAGAACTAATATGGTTGTTGCCATGGATGACTTTAACTTCCCTAATATTGATTGGAACCTCCTTAGTGCAAATAGTTTGTATGGCGCAGTTTTTGTCAGGTGGGTCTGGCAAGTGCCAATATTTAGATAGGCTGACAAGAGGGGATGCCATGTTGGATTTGGTACTTGGCAATTAAACATGCCAGGTGTCAGATCTCTCTCAGTGGGAAACATTTCACAGATAGTGATCACAACTCCATGACCTTAGGCAGGAAATGTGGAGCATAAGTTAGATATAGCAATTTAGATCAGTAATTGGCTTGCTGAAAGAAGACAGAGGGTGGTGATTGATGGGAAATGTTCATCCTGGAGTCCAGTTACTAGTCATGTACCGCAAGGGTCGGTGTTGGGTCCACTGCTGTTCGCCATTTTTATAAACGACCTGGATGAGGGTGTAGAAGGGTGGGTTAGTAAATTTGCAGATGACACTAAGGCCGGTGGAGTTGTGGATAGTTACGAAGGACGTTGTAGGTTACAGAGAGACATAGATAAGTTGCAGAGTTGGGCTGAGAGATGGCAAATGAAGTTTAATGTGGACAAGTTTGAGTTGATTCACTTTGGTCGGAGTAACCGGAATGCAAAGTACAAGGCTAATGGCAAGACTCTTGGTAGTGTAGATGAGCAGAGAGATCTCAGTGTCCAGGTACACAGATCCTTGATAGTTGCCACCCAGGTTGACAGGGTTGTTAAGGCGGCATACAGTGTTTTAGCTTTTGTTAATAGATGGATCAAGTTCCGGAACCATGAGGTTATGCTACAGCTGTACAAAATTCTGGTGCAGCTGCATTATAAGAAGGTTCTAGTCACCGCATTATAAGGAGGATGTGGAAGCTTTGGAAAGGGTGCAGAGGAGATTTACTGATATGTTGCCTGGTATTGAGGGAAGGTCTTACGAGGAAAGGCTGATGGACTTGAGGCTGTTTTCGTTGGAGAGAAGGTTGAGAGGTGACCTAATAGAGACATATAAGACAATCAGAGGGTTAGATAGGGGGGACAGGGAGAACCTTTTTCCAAGTATAGTGATGGTGAGCACGAGGGGGCATAGCTTTAAATTGAGGGGTGATAGATACAGGACAGATGTCAGAGGAGTTTCTTTACTCAGAATAGTAAGGGTATGGAATGCTTTGCCTGCAACAGTAGGAGATTCGCCAATTTGAAGTACATTTAAGTCGTCATTGGACAAGCATATGGATGTATATGGAATAGTGTAGGTTAGATGGGCATCAGATTGGTATGACAGGTTGGTACCATATCGAGAGCAGAAGGGCTTGTACTGCGCTGTAATGTTCTATAATTCTATGTTCTCAGGGAAATTTACAACAGAAATGTGGAGTCTGTTTAGGAAGCACCTGCTGATAATGCTGGAGAGGTGTGTCTCACTGACAAGGGACGTGGAATATCCAGTCAAGTGGAAGAAGGAAGCTTACTTAAGGTTGAGGAAGCAAGGAAGAGACAGGGCTTTACAGGGTTACAAAGGTAGTCACGAAGGAAATGAAGAATGGACTTAGGAGAGGTAGGAAGAGGCATGAAAAAGCTTTAATGGGTAGGATTAAGGAAAACCCTAAGGTATTCTACACTTCTGTGAGGAACAAGACGATAGCCAGAGTGAGGGCAAGGCCAATCAGGGAAAATGGAAGGAACATGCACCTGGAGTCAGAGGAAGTAGGGGAGATCCTTAATGAATACTTTGCTTCAATATACATTACTGAAGGGGATCTTCATGTTTTTGAGGACAGTGTGAAACAGACTGATAAACTAGAACAGGTTGATGTTAGGAAGGAAGATGTGCTAAAAATTTTGAAAAACATAAGGATAGATAAATCCCCTTGCTAGAAGGGACGTACCCTAGGTTACTACAGGAAGCGAGGGAACAGATTGCTGAGCCTTTGGCAATTATCTTTGCATCCTCACTGTCCACTGGAATACTGCCAGATGATTGGAGGGTGGCAAATGTTATTCCCTTGTTCAAGGAAGGGAATAGGAATAATCCTGGGAATTATAGACAAGTCAGTCTTGCGTCAGTGGTGGGCAAAGTATTGGAGAGGATTCTGAGAGACAGATTTATGATTACATGGAGAACCATAGTTTGATTACAGATAGTCAGTATTTCTTTGAGAGGGGCAGGGCATTCCTCATAAGTCTTGCTGAATCCTTTGAGGATGTGACAAGACATGTTGATAAAGGGAGAGCAGTGGATGTGGTGTTTACGGATTTTAGCAAGGCGTTTGATAAGATTGTCATGGTAGGCTCATTCAGAAAATAAGGAGGCATGGGATGCAGAGAAACCTGTCTGTCTGGATACAGAATTGGCTGGCCCATAAAAGAAAGAGGGTTGTGGTAGATGGAAAGTATTCAGCTTGGAGTTTGGTGACCAGTGTTGTTCTGCGGGGATTGGTTCTGGGACCTCTGCTCTTTTCTAAAAGACTTGGATAAGAAAGTGGAAGGGTGGGTTAGTACATTTGCAGATGACATGAAGGTTAGTGGAGTTGTGGATAGTATAGAGGGCTGATGTATGTTACAACAGGACATTGGCAGGATGCTGAACTGGGCTGAGAAGTGGCAGATGGAATTCAACCTGGAAAACTGTGAAGTAATTCACTTTGGAAGGTCGAATTTGAATGCGGAATACGGGGTTAAAGGCAGGATTCTTGGGAGTGTGGAGGAACAGAGGAATCTTTGGGACCATGTCCATAAATCCCTCAAAGCTGCCACCCAAGTTGATAGGGTTGTTAAGAAAGTGTATGTTGGCTTTCATTAGCAGGGGGATTAAGTTTGAGAGCTGCAAGGTTATGCTCTGGTTAGACCACACTCTGAATATTGTGTCGCCTCATTATACGAAACATGTGGAAGCTTCAGAGGGAGCGAGAGCGCGAGAGAGCGAGCGCGAGAAAGAAAGAGCGAGCGCGAGAAAGAAAGAGCGAGCGCGAGAAAGAAAGAGCGAGCGCGAGAAAGAAAGAGCGAGCGCGAGAAAGAAAGAGCGAGCGCGAGAAAGAAAGAGCGAGCGCGAGAAAGAAAGAGCGAGCGCGAGAAAGAAAGAGCGAGCGCGAGAAAGAAAGAGCGAGCGCGAGAAAGAAAGAGCGAGCGCGAGAAAGAAAGAGCGAGCGCGAGAAAGAAAGAGCGAGCGCGAGAAAGAAAGAGCGAGAGAGAGAGAAAGAAAGAGCGAGAGAGAGAGAGAAAGAGAAAGAGAGGCGGGGGCGCGAGGAGCAAGGGCTGGCTGATGGGATCGAGTGGCACGTCGCTTTGGATGTTCACATTAGGGAAAGGTCTGATTGTAATCACTCAGCCTATACTTGCAAAACTTAGAACATAATGTCTAACATTCATGCAGAGGGTGGTTTGTAAATTGAATGAACTGCCAGAGCAGGTGGTAGATGCACCTACAGTTACATTTAAAAGACATTTGGATAGGTACATGAATAGGAAAGGTTTAGAGGGATATGGGCCAAATGCAGGCAAGTGAGACTAGTTAATTTGGGAAACGTGGTCAGCATGGACAAGTTAGACTGAAAGATATGACTTTGATTGTAATTATTGATTCCATGATCAAGCATCACTTGCTGAACAATCCTGAGCATGCTAAAAAGAAATGACACTGATAACCAACTTTAGAAAATCAGTCAGACTTGCAATATAAATTGTCTTATGTTTTCTAGAAGTTACATACAAAAAATTGGATTCTGGGTAATCCAAGATGGAAGTTGGGAAAAATTTCTGGCTGTAATAGGCTGCTCCTTTTGAGGTATTTTCGGTGTTGGAGGTGATTTCCTCGAATTCCAGGAGCAGCAATTACTGTTTTATATGCTGTTGCACTGTTTTGGAACATTGGAAAAATAAAGACTAACCAACAGCAGTTTTAAAAGGGAGAAGAGCAGACACAGGAAGCACATGATGAGGACAGTGCAGGAGAGAGAGAG
>NC_057727.1:24875998-24890753 GCF_004010195.1 Chiloscyllium plagiosum
TTTTGTCATTTACATAAATGATTTGGATGCGAGCATAAGAGGTACAGTTAGTAAGTTTGCAGATGACACCAAAATTGGAGGTGTAGTGGACAGCAAAGAAGGTTACCTCTGATTACAACAGGATCTGGACCAGACGGGCCAATGGGCTGAGAAGTGGCAGATGGAGTTTAATTCAAATGCGAGATGCTGCATTTTTGGAAAGCAATTCTTAGCAGGACGTATACACGTAACGGTAAGGTCCTAGGGAGTGTTGCTGAACAAAGAGACCTTGGAGTGCAGGTTCATAGCTCCTTGAAAGTTGAGTCACAGGTAGATAGGATAGTTAAGGCGGCGGTTGATATGCTTTCCTTTATTGGTCAGAGTATTGAGTACAGGAGTTGGGAGGTCATGTTGCGGCTATACAGGACATTGGTTAGGCCACTGTTGGAATATTGCATGCAATTCTGGTCTCCTTCCTATCGGATTGATGTTGTGAAACTTGAAAGGGTTCAGAAAAGATTTACATGGATGTTGCCAGGGCTGGAGGATCTGAGCTACAGGGAGAGGCTGAACAGGCTGGGGCAGTTTTCCCTGGAGCATCGGAGGCTGAGGGGTGACCTTATAGAGGTTTACAAAATTATGAGGGGCATGGATAGGATAAATAGACAAAGTCTTTTCCCTGGGGAAGGGGAATCCAGAACTAGAGGGCGTAGGTTTAGGGTGAGAGGGGGAAGATATAAAAGAGACCTAAGGGGCAACTTTTTCACACAGAGGGTGGTTCGCATTTGGAATGAGCTGCCAGAGGATGTGGTGGAGGCTGGTACAATTACAACATTTAAGAGGCATTTGGATGGGTATATGAATAGGAAGGGTTTGGAGGGATATTGGCTGGGTGCTGGCAGGTGGGACGAGATTGGGTTGGGATATCTGGTCGGCATGGACGGGTCTGTTTCCATGCTGTACATCTATGACTCTAAGCACTGTTCTTTGCCAGCAGAAAAAGCATGCCCAGGCACTACACCCTTTCTAATTAAATTAAGTAGTGTAGAGATGTACAAGGCATTCAAGGCTCTGGGCCAAGTGCTCGAAAAATAGGTTGAGAATGGTTAAGCGGTTGCTTTAGTCTGGCATAGACTTGATTGGGCAGAAGGGCTTTTTTCTTTGCCATAGAATTTTATGAGAAATAGTCTTATGACTGAAAGCTTGAGAGACAAGAGCTGACTAGTGCTTTCTCCCCAACCATGCTTCTTTCAGAGCTGACTGGTCAATCAGCCAGCACCCTTTCTTATAAAATATATTGAAGTAGGTCATCTTGCTCTGATAATGACCATATAAGATTTAAAAAAAACCACCAGCATGACTCTGCTTTCAGCAATATTCAAATTCTATACTACATTAGACTCAATTCATTTACAGAGAGCAAAACAAAGGGAACAAAAGATGAGCTAAGCAGAGATTTACAGAAAGGTGAAAACAGAGAAACAAGTTTTAAAATGTTTTCTCTCCAATACCAATTAAATTGTGCGAGAGTGTCATTCCACACAAAGTTAAATTCTTAGTGGTGAAGACTTTGTCTGGCAGTTATGATGACTAATCGCATCATTAAAAAGTCACTGACAATAGAATACACAACCCAAACATTTTCTGATAAAGTGGACAGTTTCTGGATTAAGTATTACAGCTTCATGTGCTAATTTGGGTTCAAATGTCAAATCTATTGATAATGTACTACAATAGCGTCTGTGGAGATATTGGGCAATTCAATTTTAATTTCCAAATTTCTTTATTTTTTGCATTTGAGTGCTCCAAAGGTAGCTGTGCAGAGTACTTAATAATGGTGACATTAACAGTCCTGCCTTTGCATATGTTAAAAGCACCAACTCCTTGCAACAGACATCAGACATTATTTAGATATTGGTTTAGCAATTAGCAGAATAATTTGGAAAAAGATATTGAGAAAAGGTCACAGACTTGTAAATAAAATAATCAGATTGTTACACAAGTTAAATTGTGGTTTAGCAAAATGCCATGCAAAGGCAAGCTATTGTGGACCTTCTTACACATCATAAGCATCTATTCTGATGTGTGAAGTCCATTGGGAAAAATGATTCTCTTTTCTTCCAAACAGTGATTTAAAATGTTACTTGTACTGCCTAACTGTAGTGAGTAAAGTTATCATGTGACAACTGGAAAACCAGATGTTTGATTGTCCTGTTCTGTGCCTGGCCCCTCTTTCTCCAAGAGTCCCAATCACAAGCAATTGCATTGTCTTTTAAGCATGGGATGGACGTGTTATTGGCTTGCAACATACTTGTTCTCTCTTACATTTTTTGTTGTAGTTTCCATCAGGTCCATTGATTCCTTCTGGTTCACAGTTGGTGGAGCTTTATGAATCATGGGTTACATTGTCTATTTTGCTCTAGTTATATCAATCAATATGTTATGACATCAGGCATTTTAACTTTAAGATTTGTTAACTCATTTATCCTGACTATATACGAATATTCTGTTTGCAACAAAAGAAGGAAAAATAAATCAGCAAGGGCATAAGCAGGAAGAGACTGGAACTGAAATATATAGATGGAGGTTTTAGCAGCTACGAGGCAAATTTAGTTGCCATCAATATGGTTGTTGTCTCTGTAAAAGTCTTGTTCATGGAAGTTTTTTCCGTCTGGTAATGGAATCCAATTACTTTGTTTTAAATATTGAAATGAGACAATAATATTGTCAAACACTTTATTAAGAATGGTTTAAGCCATTTCACATTCATTCACTTATCCTTATTATACTTTAATGCTTTTAAAATCCTTTTATTAACCTTATTATTAGTTTTAAGTTACTTCGATGGATGGAGGAGATGCTTTTGATCTTCTGTGCATCTCATATAAACCTACTAACAGCAGTCAACAGCACACAATTCCAGAATACACTCACTAAACTCTCCAACCACACAAAGTCATTAATTTCTTGAATTCATACATCTGGAACACTTATTGTTGATTTTATTGTGACCAAAGTGGTATCAAACACAGGCCAGTTCCATTTCTAGAATTTTCAGGTAAAAGAAAATGCACTTCATTTAATTTGATTTATCGAATGCACCAGCATTTGGACATCTAATTTAAAGGACAAAAATAACTTTCTATTAAGTTTTCATAATGCGATACAATAAAGAAAGACATCTAAACATCATGGCCACCACAAGCAAGTAATGGGATAAAGATCCCAATTTGTTTGCTCAGTTGCCAATAATTTTCTATCACGTCAGTGCATGCGACTTTTTCATGCTTACTTTTGTACAAGTTGGGACAAAAGTTTAAGATGGTTAATTCCTGATCTTGAATTTGCCATTATCATGAGAGCTAAACGTAGTGAATTCACTTAGTTTGGGCCAATCAGAAAAATAAATATAACTAGAAGAAACTAAATTAGACAAAATATCACAGTTGTATTCTGCCAACACAATAGGACATTCTCTTCACACACACTGCAATGAAATTTATTTCTTTTCTAGCACAACAGATGGATTTCAAACCAAAAACGTGTTTACGAAATAAAGGAGGATGCATATAACAGGCAATAGGTCACTGAAATAGAAAAAGCAAAGATTAATCCTTTGGATATTTCCATGAGGAAATTAGAGTTTAAAAATTTTGGGCTTGTCTCCAAGATAATCTTAACTTTTTTTTTCTCGCCATGATCAAGAAAGTGAAATCTGCAGTTTTACAAAATTCTTCTTCCAATATCAATGAAATTGAGTTTTATACTTAACCAAACAGTTTGAGCTTCTCAGCTTTTAGAAAAGGTCTTCCCACCAAATGCAATACAAAGCTCTTGTCTTGAATTTCACTCAATTAGTGAGTTCTCAATTAATTTTAAAAATATTTTGAAAAATATTTATCATGCTTTTTTTTAGAAAAGAAATAGTATTTAAAGATGCTGGAAGGCTATCATATATCTATAAACTTTATTAGAGCTTAACTGCTTCTCATGCAATTCTTTAAATAATTAAGTGTCTTCGAGCTCAATTCTCATAAATCACTTCAGTGGAAATGTATGAATTATGAAAGAAACATGGATTGGGATTAATATTTATGGAAATCCACCACCTTCACTGAAAGATAAATGAACTGCCTGAAACTTCATGTTTACTTATTTATGGAGACAAACCCAAAAGAAGAGTAATTGGGACAAAACTAAACGCCTCTTCAATACTCGGTGGATTTGTGACTTTTGCAAATCTACCACATATAGATACCACATCCTAAGGTCTGTATCCGGCAAAGAATTTGGGTTGGGGGGAGGGGGAGTGGTTGGAAGGGAGAAAAAGAGGATCAACTTGACGTTGGCTACTGCCCTACACAACAATTAGGAGGGTGGCCCTGATAAAGCAAGGTCCAGGCTTGCACCCTTCTTTTAGGATGTCAGTGAGCAGGATTTTAACACTTTAACAATTTTCTTCTGATTTTTAATAAAATGAATTAAAGGACACTAAAATGGTGAGACACTACTCGGTAATTTGCAAATTAATTTCCTTTACTTTTAAAAGAAATCAATAAATCCCACAATACGAAGGATATGGACCATGTGATGATGTCTTTGCCATTTGACAAAAGAAATTGCAAGGCAGCACTAATGTTAGCTTTAATGTTTACAACCCAACATTAAAATCTAAACATAGTTGTCAACACACAGATGAATGAAAATTTCTACATACTTATTGAAGAGGTTTAGGCCAATCCGGTAGTGACGTTTTCTTATGATATCATTGCTAAATGCAGGAGAATCCCAGCTGTTTCGGGTTTCCTTGTGGTATGTTTGTTTGCTCAAGGTTTGCTCTCGCAAACTGTCTCTGGAAGAGGACTCAGAGCTACAGTTTATTGTATCGTTGGAGTTTGAAGTGCTATTGATACTATCATTATCCCCATCAGAGAAATCAGACTCTGACTTGCTTTGCCGATTTGCTGAGCCATTAATAGCCAAGTGGCTGTCAATCTGTCGTGGTCGATGGCGAGCAGGTTCCTCATCACGGTGGAACACTCTTGTGGGTACAGAA
Source organism: Chiloscyllium plagiosum (assembly GCF_004010195.1). NCBI lineage: Eukaryota > Metazoa > Chordata > Chondrichthyes > Orectolobiformes > Hemiscylliidae > Chiloscyllium > Chiloscyllium plagiosum. Next base: position 24,881,034 of record NC_057727.1, read on the forward strand.
TGCGGGATATGCTTGGGACTTGCCCGTTGGCTATTGGGGCTCTGCTCATAAGCATTTTGCCTCTTTAGTGAACCTCTCTCTGAACGGTCACTTAAATCGACTGAACTATCACTGGGGGGCTCGATAGTTAGTAAAGGGAGATGATCAACACGAAGTCTCGATTCCTGACACTCTAAAGAAGGGGTGCTCCTGCAGCTTGTGTCTGTGTCTGGTTTATCATCCCGGTGAGTCATGGACCAGTATTCCTGGCCAGAATTCACTGATCGGAGCCGGAACTCTGACTCTGTGCTGGATGGTCTGTCCACAGATTGTAGTGAAACAGGAAGTGGAGGAGAAAGTTCTTCTTCATCAATGTACAGGGTGACATCGCTATAGGAAGCGGACATTTCATCCAATTTTCTGCGTTCAGCATCACGTGTGGATTTAGCATACGATAGACTATCCACCTCTTCCTCTTTTTGTAAGGTTTCTTTGTAACGTTTGCTCTGATCAGCAGGTTGCCCATCATCTGTGTGTAAGCTACGGCAATTGAGCGCATCATCAATCGATTCTGCAAGTGATTTTACTTGCCTCGAGAAAGCATCTTCAAGCTCAGTTATTGCATCTGCAAAATCATTATTTGCAGCAGGAGATTTGATCACTGCTGTGCCTCCCACATCCCCACAGTCAGACTGGACAACAGTTCCCACTTTTCCTGCATCATCAGTCATGGACATCTGTTTCCCCTCAAAAAACGAGCTGTGGACTTTCTCAGGTCCTTCAAAAGAAAACTGCATTCTCATATTGGACAGAACGATGCGCCTGGACATACGATTCTCAGACATAGAACTTCGAAGTCTTTCAAAGTTTTTGTTCATTTGATATTGGCGGAATGCTGTCTGAATGGTTCGAGCAGCATGTCTGGTTATGAAACGTCCTCCGTATTTACGTTCAAGCATCTCCACCTAAAAAGGAAATCGATAATTAGACCAAGCCAGACAGGAAACTCGATGTTTGGAGGGGAATTTGAAGGTGGTGGGAACACCACCATCTTCAAGTTCCCCTCCAAGCCATCCAACATCCTGACTTGGAAATATATCACAGTTCCTTCATTATCACTGGGTCCAGATCCTGGAATTCCCTGCCTCATGAGAGTGAGGGTCAACCCACAGCAGGTGGACTGCAACGATTCAAGAAGGCAGCTCACCACCACCTTCTCAAGGGCAATGCTGGACAGACAATAAATGCTGGCCAGGCAGTGAGGCCCACACCTCACAAAATGAATAAAAAAAAACTTGATACAATTTTGTTTAGTTTAAAATTGCTTAATTCCTTCATTTGTTACACAATAACAGGATGAAACTTTAATATAGAATCAAAATAATTATTTCTCAGTTGCTAACCTGTACTCTAAATAAACAGTATTCAAGTAAAGATTAGGACAATACTTAAGAATAAAAATTTAAAATATAATATGACTGCAATTGTCATTTTAACAAGAGTTTTCAATTACATAGATTTTATCTGTTTGCCATAGATAAACCCAACATTTCTCATGAAATAATGCTCATTGTTTGTGTAAGCTATTCTAGATGTTTTTGAATAAATAACTATTCTCTAAAAAAAATGTATACGTTTATGTACAGTTTCTTCTAACGATGGTATGCCACACAGAAGTATTGCATTAGATTTTGGATCTGACTGGGACAGAGAGCAATTCATCAAAAGCTTTCGTAGATAACCCCCTTTTAGCATTCGACTCAGCGCCAACCTCACTTTTGTCCAACACATCCATTCCATCTGGTTATGTTCCCTCATTCAACATAGTCTATTTCTGCCTGCTTTACTCATTCCTTTGACTGAAATCTTAGTGTTTTCATTAATTTAGTCCTTTACTTGTAAAATATCATCTGCCGGTTTCCTGATAAATACTCAACAAGCTTTAACTCATCCAACAATAAAAAACAGACTACCTCTTCACTTGCCCCATATCGCAGGTTTCCTCCATCTCCAGATTCTCCAAAGCTAGATTAATTCCATTTATCCCTGCATAACAGTTTCAAAATTCATGGTCGCATCTACCCTTCCCATTTCTCCAAATTATCTTAGTAACCTCTGCTACTCTGTTGCGAGTGGAAGGGAGGAGTATTTAAATGTCAATGGGATGATAATAACAAGTCAAAAATATGACAAAAAATTGGTCCAGTTGAGCCACAAATGGTTACAGCTGAGCCTTTACCAGCACCTGTTATCAGCAGAATGGGAGTATTGGTTATGATGCAAATTTGTAGACGTCACTACTGAGACAGGAAAGCTGTAAAGTATGAAATGAAAAGTTGATTGAGGTTTCTCCTGAACTTCACTAGAACAGTACAACAGGCCATGGACAGAGGGATCAGAGCAGGAGCAAAGTTGAAAATGAAACTGATTAGTGACCAGAAACCATCAGACTTGTGGACCAAATAGAGATGTTCAGCTAAATGATCACTCAATCTACAGTTAGTTACCCCAGTGTAAAGATGATTTAATTGTATTTAGTGAATGCAGTGTACCACTAGGGAAACAGCTCAGGTAAATCGGTGGCTCATATGGAAGAAATGGCTGCATGGTGGGGAGTGAGGAGAAGAACAGGAACACAAGCTCCTGCACTTGCATGAGGAGGGACAGGTAGAAGGGGAGTAGGCACTAGCGTGATCAAATACTAAACAGAAGTAATAAAGAATAAAAATATTATCAGAATGCTAAAGCGGGATCATGTTTTTGGCAGTGGCATCACACGTGAAGTGGCAGAAATGAGACGGATGGTCAGATTAAAAGAGAAGCATGGAGGGGTGGTAGGTAAGGAGGAATTTGACTTTATAGTGAGGAAGGAGGGAGAGGAAGGGGTGAGGGCAGAAATTGCCACAGTTAAGTACCTTAATCAGTTAAGAAAAAATAATTTTGGAAGCATTAATACCTGGAAGAATGGAATGGAGTCTTTACAGGAAGCAGTGAGAGAAGCATGATAAATCTGGCAGAGGGAGTCATTGGTGCAGATCATAGCCCTTAACACAGATAGGAGGTTAAATAAATAATGAGCTGCAAAAGGACAATGTGAAGCTGATAGCACAGTGAATTAGGAAAGAAGTTGATGCATTTCTCCAGTTTGGGGTGACAGCAGGCAGCCATGCACCAGAAAGGTTTTACAAGAGACAAGAGCTGATTTGGGCTAGAATAAAGAATAGTTCACATATCTCACAAAAAGGGCAGGCAAACCTATGACCTATAGGAGATGCAAAAGAATGGAATTAAAGCAACCATATGATTCAAGAACAACTTCAGCTTGTTGCAAGAAAACGTTGGTCAGCAGGAACTATTTGGGCCTCCATATAGCCCCAAGTAGCAGTGGGGCTGCAGGTCACATGATGAACTAGATGCCAATGTGAAAAGGTGACAATTGGGACCAGGAAACTAAATTTTTTAACGTGATGGAAAGTATCGCAAGAACCATGGTAATTTCATGTAGTAGACTTTGACAGAGATGAAATGAATTGAAATAATTCTGTATCAATCTTATAACCATCCCTAGTATTCCAGAGCAATTTCAAAGACTATCCCTATTTAGCATTTAGTGCTGTAGCAATTAAAGTTATTTTCCATTTCCAAATCACTCATTGTCACAGGAACATATTGACATGCTAATGGAGGCTAAAAATACACATTTATCAGATTATGCATGACAAGTTCACATAACAGCCTGGTGTGCAATTTTAGAGCTAGAAAATCCTCATATTTTAGCTACCAAATATTAATATACAACCAATTAATAAAAACACTTTCTCCTCCTTCTCTGCACTCCCCACAACATTACACACATTTACTACTGAGCTGTTCATAAAGTTAATATTGATTTCAAAATTGCACTTAGTTGGCTTCATTCTTCATGCAATAATTACGTTTATGGGATATTAAAAAGCCAAAATTTACTTGAAAGACTGAGAAATGCCTCTGTTCATGACTCAAACCTAACATCCGTTGCTAATTTTGAAGAGTCTCAGGCAACAGAGTTGGATACTTGTTAGAAACACATTATATTCTTAAAACATCTTGATTCTGGGATCACCAAATATTGTAGCCTCAGCAGCGTTTAATATTAAATCAGCATGTAATGCATATAATGGCACGAGTATGTTGTGGATGTGTTTCACATTAATGCCATTTCATAGTGTCACTTGTTGTGCTTGTGACAAGCAAACCTGGTGCTTTAATGTGCCTTTATAGTACTGATAAAAATTTTGTTTCACATTTTACATAAAATTATTTTTTGAATAAGTTGCAATGAAATTATAGAATAAATATCACAGAATATAAACCTTCAACAAAAACTGCTTTGCTTGAATATGGAAGCACTACGAAATCAAGACAATGCCTAGATTTGAAAGTTAAATTGGCTGAAAACTAATCAGTGGGCCCTCATTATTAAAGCAATTGGAGTGAGGTTGGGCAGAAAGAATAGAGAACTAAATGACCAAATGATCATGTTTGGGCTTCTACAGTTATTGGGCTTACATGAGCAAACAAGGCTGACTGGTCGAATTAAAGATGACTCCAAACTAGCAAAGTAAACTGTAATGGGGATAACAATGCAGCAAGTGAGGGTGAAAGAATTTAAAGTGCCTGCAAAATTCGTGTGTGAGAAAACATATACATTAGATGTGTATCAATGGGATGAGGCAGAGACTGCCGACAGCAAACTGGACAAATCAGTCAATGGGATTTAAGTGAATTACCTCAACATAGAAAGCATTCTATTAGCTAAAAAGACAGTCATGAACAATTAAAAAAGTGACACGCTTATAAAACTAAAAGAAAAAGCTGAAGCATACAAAAATGTAAACCATTCCACTGATTCTAAAGATACAATGACCAGCAAATGAGAAAGAAACTAATTGGCACTAAACATCAAGGTCAGGATGACAATGAAGAGACCAAGACGAGTATGAAGCAGGTCAGGATGACCAAGAAGCAGACTGGAATAAGTGTTTATTGTTATTTATTCATGTAAACATGCTCCCCTTATCCCATTCCCCTTGAGCAGGTGGTGCCTTCTCAAATTGTTGTAATCCTTGGCATAACTTTGATGAAATGTAGATGGGTGGGTTAGTACCTTACATACTCGGGTAAAAGTCAAATTTTTCAGACATTTTTAAAGGTTCAATTTATAGTTTTGAGGGGCTGAAATTCATGCTCAAGTTCAAAATACCATATTATTAGCAGAACTCTATTTGATTGCACAACTAATCCCAGGGAAAAAAGAAAAACACAATGAATTACGATTTACTGGCGGGAAATTTTATTTTTACATACCGGTACGAAACTTTAAGATGTCAAAGATTCATTGAAATCCTGCCAAATCACACCGTTCAACATTGTCATGGCCTGGGTATAATGGCACACTTAAATCCCCGTCAAATTCTTTTGTTTCCGTCCCAGTTACTCTTGTATGCTATGAACCTTAGCACATTAACAAATTTGTCAAGAACTAAAGATCTATGTAGCTAATATACCTCACTTTTATTCCAATATAATGGCACAATTAAAATGATTAACTTTTTCATGATAGTAACTTTTGGATATATAGTGAACAAAGTGTGATAATACCAATAGGCTTAGTCCCTGTATGAATGAATGAATCAAATTACTCAAAACGTGCTGTAGTATACCAAGTAGGCTAAGTAGAATTATGAATAAATGAAGAGAGATGCAATATAGTAAACAAAGAGCGATGAGTAGAATTACCGGTATGAATGAATGAATGCAGTTTCATTTAAATGGGTTAATGGGAACATGCAGTTTCCTTTGCAAGAGATTTATAATGCGATATAGTAGGGTTGACTTTTACATGAGATCAATTTTCACATGAGTATATTCAGTAAATTTGCAAGTATCGATCGAATTGTGGATAGTGTCAAAGGCTACAGCAGGATCTGGATGGAGAAATACCAGATGGAGTTTAATCCACCTAAGTACAATGTGCTACACTTTGGGAGATAAAATGTTAAGGAAAAGTTAATGGCAGGACCCTGAACAGCATTGATGTACAGAGGGATCTTGGGGGTTCAAGTTCATAGCTCTCAAAGTATCCACACAGGTAGACAGGGTGGTAAAGAAGGCAATATGGCATGCTAGTCTTTATTGGTCAGAGAATTGAGTACAAGAGTCAGGATGTCATATTGCAGCTTCATAAGACTTTGGTTAGACCACATTACAAATACTGCATTTAATTCTAATTGCCACATTACAGTAAGGATGTGGAGGCTTTGGAGAGAGTGGAGAAGAGGTTTGTCAGGATGCTGCCAGGTTTAGAGGGAAGAGAGACAAAAATCTGCAACTGCCGGAATCCAAGGTGGACAAACAGGAAGCTGGGCGAACACAGCAAGCCAGGCAGCATCAGGAGGTGGAGAAGTTGATATTTTGGCCGTAACCCTTCTTCAGGACTTGGGTGGGTGTAAGGGGAGCTGTAGATAAAGGGGGTGCAAGGGCAAGGTGAAGACAGATAGAGGGTACAGACCCGGTTGGTCAATGGAAGGGATGAATCCAATAGGTGGTTGAGAGGAATGGATGGAGGATGAGAAGGGAGGTTTTTTGAAATTTGAAGAACTCAAATGTTGACTCTTCTGGGCTGTAGGCTGCCTAGGCAAAAGATGAGGTGTTGTTCCTCCAATTTGCAGTGTGGCTTGCTGTGGCAATGGAAGATGCCAAGGATGATCAAGTCAGAAATGGAGTGGAAGGGGAATTAAAATGGGTGGTTACTGGGAGGTGAGGGCAGCTCCTGTAGGCCCAGCTGAGATGCTCGGTAAAACATTCCCTTAGTTTATATTTGGTCTCTCCAATGTAGAGAAGACCACACTGGGAACATCAGATACAGTAAACTAGGTTGCAGGAGAGGGAGGTGAACCTTTGCCTCACCTGGAAGGGCCGTTTGGGGTGCTGGATGGAGGTGAAGGGGCTGGTGTTATAAGGAGAGGCTAGAAACACTAGAGTTGTTTTCTCTGGAGCAGTGAATGCTAAGGGGAGACTTAATAGAAGTCTATAAAATTATGAAATGCATAGATGGGGAAAAAGATTCTGATCTTCAACCCTAAGAGTTGAAATGTCCAATACTAGGGGCATGCATTTAAGGTGGGAAGGGGAAAATTCAAAGGACAGGTGAGGCGCAAGTTTTTTTTATATATACAGGAGATAGGAAAGACAGGGAAGTGGGAGGGTGGCAATATTGACAAAGAAGATGAAACATTGGAGACAGAAGTCCAGAAGGATGAAGGACAGAATCAATCTGGACTAGTCAAAGGTAATGCATTTGGGGAAGGTTAAAAAGACAAGGGATTAACTATGAATGGCAAGACATTGGGGAGGTCAGAAGATTAGACCTCCCACGTTTATAGGGCAAGTAGATAAAGTGACTATAAAGGCATACGCAATAGTTGCTTTAATTAGACAAGGCATAGAATACACCATCAAGGAAGAAATATATGCTGGGCAGGCCACAACTGAAGTACTTTGTAATGTTCTGGTCATCATATTATATGAAGGATGTGACTGGACCAGATACGTTGCAAAAGAGATTTATAAAAATACTGGAGGATCTGAGCTAATGACAAAACAGTGAACAGGCTGAGGTGTTTTTTCTTGAGAGGGGTCTTAGGAGAGGTGCACAAGATTAAGAATAGATAGGGAAGATAGGAAAGTGCTTTTGTTATTACTAGATGGGGCACAGCTTTCTACCTCTTACTTTAAATCTAAGGGGAGAACTCAGGAGAGATTGTTAACTCAGTGGTGAGAGACTAGTACTCACTGTCTGAAAGGCAAACTCCCAATGTTAAAACAGTATTTAGATATTAACTTGCGTTACCATAACCCCCAGGACTATGGGCCAAAAAGTGGAAAATAGGTTAAGTGCAGTCGGATCTTTGTTGACCAGTATGGACTCAATGGGCCAAATGGCCTCCTTCTGGGCTGTAAACAACTGAGAATCTTCTTGGTTACAGCCAAGGAACAAAAAGTTGAATTTCATTCTCGGTGTAAGTTATAAGACACAAATTAATGGGAAACATGAAGGGGAACAAACTTGCACAGTAATTACGTAAAGGTGCAGGAATTAAAGTTTCATTAGAATAAGGTGATTTAATAATCCAAAAACACAGACTAGGAACAATTGAAAGTGTCAGAGAACGACAGGAATCTGTTCAGTTACATTTTCCACAGCAGTATGTTCCCTACTGAATAAGAAAAAAGATACTACACCTCCACGGTGAATAAGACTTGGTGACAAAGGAACAGATTGTACTCTAGGTGGGCAATTTCAATGTCCACACCAAAATGGCTCAGCAGCAGCACTACTGATAGAGCCAACTGAATTCTAAAGGGCATACAGCTACTAGACTGGGTCTATGGGAGGTGGTGACTGAAACAACAATACAAAAGAAAATCAGAAAAATAAGCTTGATCTCATAACAATGTGCCTGCCATAGATACATCTATCCATGACAGTATTGGTAAGACTTAGGGTTAGGGTTATGACCATCCGCAGATTTTCAGGGAAAACTTCTGTTTCCCATTGAAACTACCTTGGATGATGTTGTGTGGCACTATCACCAATGCAAATTGGACAGACTTCAAATTCAACTCGCAACTCAAAACTGGACATCCATGAGGTGCTAAAAGCCATCAACAACAGAACTATACTCCAGCACAATGTACCACTTCATGGCCTGAGATATATTCCCTCAACCATTAGCATTAGCCAAGTTTAAAAAACAGTTCAAGAGCAGCACCAGGTGCCAGAAAAATGAGGTGTCACCTGGTGAAGGTACACAACAGGACTCCTTGCTTGCAAAACAACATAAGCACAAAAGTGACAACCAATGGATCAGATCAAACAACTCACTGAACGAGGTGTCTCCCCAATCTGATGCCACCCAGCTTCACTTCCATCAGGGCCACTCAACACCTGACCTCACTACAGCTTTGGTTCAAATATGAACAAAAGAACTTAACTCCAAAGGTGAGAGGTGAGTGTCTACCCTTGACATCAAGACCACATTTGATAGAGTGTGGGGTCAAGGATCCCTAGCAAGACATCAGTCAATTGGAATTTGGGGCAAACTCTCTGTTGATTGGACTAATTCCTGACCAAAATGAAGATGGTTGTGGTTGTTAGGGATCAGTCACTTCAGCTCCAGGACATCTCTGAAGACAACTCACAGGATAGTGTTCAAGGCCCAAACATCTTCAGCTGCTTCACCAATGATCTTTCCTTCATCCTAAGATCAGAGTTGGGATGTTCATGGATGATTGCACAATGTTCAAAATCATTCACAAATTCTCAGATACCAAAGCAGTCGGTATTCAAATGTAGCAAGACCGGAACGATATTGAAGCTAGGGCTGTCAAGTGGTTAAGCTGAAAATGTGTTGCTGGAAAAGCGCATCAGGTCAGGCAGCATCCAAGGAGCAGGAGATTCGACGTTTCGGGCATGAGCCCTTCTTCAGGAAAGAGGAAAGTGTGCCAAGCAGGCTAAGATAAAAGGTAGGGAGGAGGGGCGTTTGAAATGCGATAGGTGGAAGGAGGTTAAGATGAGGGTGTTAGGGTGAGGGTGATAGGCCAGAGTGGGGATGGGGGCAGAGGGGTCAGGAAGAAGATTGCAGGTTAGGAAGGTGGTGCTGAGTTTGAGGGTTGGGACTGAGACAAGGTGGGGGGAGG